>NC_072733.1:80733012-81033476 GCF_026930045.1 Uloborus diversus
CAAGAACTACGCAATGGAAATCACATTACCATAATATCTAATAAAATAATAAATATGCTTTATGCTTTATTGCTTTAACTTTCATGTAAATGAGCTCAACCAACTGGGAAATACTTCATCCATGCAAAAATGTAACAGTTTACGATTTGTATGATGTTTAATAAGCTAAATGTTAGTCATATGTTGTACAACAAAGTTAGTGCAATTCCCTGTTATTATCACAGCCTAATTACACATGTGTTAAGCACGTTCAATATGAATCACTCGATATTATGGGAAAACAAAAACTTTCATCGACTTTGATCGGTATTTCATATAAAGTGTGTCAGGATATTTTTCAAATGTACTTGTCTTTTACTGGTAACTGGTGAACGTTACTTGGAAATAATTCGCAGGTTTCTTATTTCGCAGTTTCCTTACCAATGATTACTGTCGGGACACATCTGATGATTCATTGCGTTCTATTGGCATTTACCGCTACATGTCGCTTATTTTTATAAAAACAGTAAATAAAGATAAAATGTTGTGTGCTCGTGACAACATATACATTTTTAAAACTATGTACGGATTTCTAAGAAACTTACATGCTTCGATGGAAAAATCAATCTTTTTTTTTCTAAATCCAATAAATTACTCATAGATGAACGATGGTCCCTTTATGTGACTCGTGTATATATAAATAATTTTACGATTGAAATTAAGTTAAATTCGCAAAATAAGGGAAAAGTACTAATTTATTGCGTATTTTTTACAACACTGTAGAAACTAAAAGGCATTAAGAGAGAAGACTGTCACATAATTGGACACAGTCTCGGATCACACGTGGCTGGTTATGCTGGAACAAGACTGAAAACATTAGGACGAATCACAGGTAAGATATCCTTGCAGAAACTTGAAATTTCCAGTAAAAATACTTGAAATATTTTTTATGAAAAAAACCTAAAATTAACTTTTTACGCTTTCGTGAGCAATTGTTAGTTTCAAAATGTTATTTCAAAATCATTTTCTTACTATCACCTTTTTCTTGCTAGTTTGAATATGATCCGACAAATATTGCAACAACCCTTTTGAAATGTTTATATATATATATATATATATATACATATATATATATATATATATATATATATATATATATATATATATATATATATATATATACAATAAAAGTGAAAAATATTGAAAAGACCACACCAAAAGCCCATAGATGCGCAACGCAGCAAAACTAAAAAGCCAAGTAAATATAAAATTCAGCAAACAGAATTACAAATATTGAACAAATTATATATAATTGATGATGATAAAAAGGAAAATTGCAAACAGCTATTAAATAGGAAATGATAAAGTATGAATCCAGAGCTCATCAGCCGTGGAGGATTCATTAATTATGGTAAAAGACCAAAAATTTAATTATGAACTAAAAGAGAATGTTTAAGCTCCAGTACATGCAATATAGAGTAACATTGGGCAAAAGCACCACATGCTAAACTAAAAACAATAAACTAGAGCTCAAACCTAAAACTAAAAGCAGAGGGTTTCGCCTCGACTAATTAGGTAAACAAGTTATAATAATTAGTCATCCACGGGGCAGTACCTGCCTATAACAAAATTATCTTACCTTGAAATCCATGTAAACAGAGCCATATCCATTGTTCAACCTGATAAAATCCTTTCCAGTTGTCAACGTAAAAATAAAATAAAAATAAAATTATATCCAAAAGAAAAATCCATAGACATATCGGGCGCCTGTTTCCCACGTATAAAAATTCATCCACCCCGGTGATTCATAAAAAATGGTTTGTCACGGTTGTATCATACATTTACACAGTTAAACAGTTTCAAAGGAAGCGAAATGCTCATCGAAGGCTATACTTAAGCAAATGTTTTCAACTAGATTTTTAGGGAAGTTATTATTAAAAAGTAAGTTTTTGAGTACTGAAATTTCTTGATTAAATGCAGAAATGGTATTGCAAATTCTTTTTATTCTGATAGCTTGCCAATTAATGATGCCAATAAAAACCTTTTTACTTAAGCAGGAGGAAAAATCTTGTAAGCTGTTAACTGTGAAATTAAATTCGCGCCTTTTATCATAGATTGTAGTGGAACAATTTGAGTCAATTTGTATGTTGATATCCAGGAAATTAAAACAAATTTGATTAGAACTAGTCTTTTTGAGCGATAATGAATTATGATAAATAGTTTTCCTAAGTTCAGAAAAATTTGGAAAATTTATACACAAAAGGTCATCGATGTACCTGCAACAATGAGGTGTAGAGGAAGGATCGTCAATTAAATATTTTCTCTCATAATATAAAAGAAAAAGGTTGGCTAATGTGGAACTAAAATTAGCTCCCATTGCAATGCCATTAATTTGTAGAAAACATGAATTACCATTTTTGAAAAGAATATTGAAAATACAAAATTTAAAAAGACCAAGAAAAAACAATCCATTAAAACCGTTTAACCGCCGAACTATTGACGGATGATCAAATTTGAGTAATTTTTTGAAATTATGTCTATTTGTGTCTAGTAAATACAGAAATAAAATAAAATTTCCAGAAAAAAATTTTTTACTATGATTTTCAGTGTGTTCCATTTTTGGAACATTGGCGTTTTGCATGAAGTTTTTTTTTTTTCAGAGAATTTTTTTTAAACTAAGAGGTTTTGAATGCGGTTTTTATCTTAGCATACTTTATTGCGGAAAAAATAATATTTTAAATTGCATTTGTGTACATATCAGAATTCAGAAAATCCAGTACTGAAATATCTAATGCCCATCATATGAAAGGAAGCATTGCTGGTGAAGTCGTTTGTCGCAATGGAAACATTTCTTAGTCGTATTTTTTTGCACACCGCGCAACGTCCTTGGGATGCAGATACAATATAATGTCCGTCAGACATTCTTGACCGTTTATGTAAATGACAACGAGGCCCTAGAGGACTTTCCACTCGTACTTTTTTTCTTAGGAGGTGAGTTGTTATTTCTCTTCGGAACTCTAAATGCTTCATCTTGACTTCGTGTAAATCACAATGAAGTAACCAACTAGCTACAACTGAAATATTCAGCGCATTACTAAAAAGATTCCCCCACCATTTTTTACTCCTCAAATGAGGTCTGTAGCTCCCTAAAAGTTTATCAAAGACGTCCACACCCCCCATTCCTTCATTGTTTCTCTTGATAAGATGAGGTTGTGGCACATCTATTTTGCATTTCTGCGCATTTGAGTAACATTTTACAGATGCAAGTGGCTCATGTGTATAACAATTAGATGCTACTGTAACCACTGCACTATCTCTCCAGCTGCACATGTACACTGATCCATCAGATCGATAGTTAAAATTTCCGCGATCTTCTTTAGAAAGGGTTTTTTTTTGCATTTCCGTGGACAATGGCCAGTTCGGTTTTCACGAATTGTTCCTGTTGCTCGTACACTTTTTTTTTTTTTTTGATAGCTGAGAAATTAAGTCATATGATGTAAAAAAGTTATCAAAGTATACTTCATGCTTAGACGTGTCAGTCAAAACTAATAATAGATCATTTACAACTCTGGATCCTAATTGCACATCAGGGGATCCTTCTTTTTTGCCTGAATAAATCTCCTTGGAATGTGGGTATCCACTTGAAGAGCACAGCATCCAAATTTTGAAGCTGAATCTTATTGGTTTTCATCTAATAAACATTTTAATGCCGACCGTAGTAGGGAACCATAGATTCATCTATGCTTAATTTTTCATGAAATACACCAAATTGTTGAGGCTTTTTACACAATTCTTCGTAAATAAGGAAAACTTTTCTTAGTTTGTCATTTTGTTTTAATTCATGGTTGTCCATCAAATGAAAGTTGTTTTTTATTTTTCGAAAACGATTTTGAGGCATAACTGTTAGTACAATTGGCACAGATGTATCTTCTGCACTGCTCCAATACATATCTTCAGAAGGAACAGAATGGTACCCACTCAATAGCAACAAACCAAAAAATTGTAGGATTTCATCTCTGTCAACATCTATTCTTCCTCAGTGATATTGCCTAGTTCATCAGGGGGTAATTGGCATATATCTACGTCTGACAAATCCGAATCTGACAATGTCTCTAAATAAGCCACAGCTTGTTCTACAGTAAGAAATCTTGTAGACATTTTTTAACATTTATGAACAGTTAGTATATGTCAAACAGAATTTCGTTTCGCCCGAAAACAAAGCTAGCGAATTATTGAACTGCATTTAAAATATGAAGAATAAAACTCGCACTAATATTATTTTTTATTATTACGTGACAATGCAGCTGTCCGAGCAGGTGTGGATTCGGAGCCATATAGTCCGTCAAACAGAAGACTGTTATTATTTTCTTTGCTAACAAAACGTCATATCCTTTCAAAATATAAACTTACTTGGTTTTGCCAACATCTACATCAGAGTACATTCAAAATGAGAAAAAAAAAAGGAACATATATTACGAAAAATGAAATTTCCCCTTGGAAGTCGAACGATTTACTTCTTGGAAATTTGACTCCCTAAAAGCGCCAATGTTCCAAAATTGGAACATGCTATTTTGAAGGGGTACACCTTTCGGAAATATCATTGTACATTTCTACAAGCATTTTAGAATCATACATTGAAGTATTTTTCACAACTATAATAAATATCATCACATTTTCTGAAAAAACCAATTTTTGGTAAATTTTATAAGAAAAAGTTGCAAAAAGCTATAAAAACACTCATCTTTGAAAAATCGCAATAAATAATTGAAAACATATAAACAATCAAGCAGAAAATCAAAAAATACTTTGAAATAAGACTAAACTGTGTTAAAAAAAACTTGATTATTTTAACGTTATTTCTTGGGAAAATTTTCACTTAAATATGATGTTCCATTTTTGGAACATTGGCGGGTAAACGGTTCCTTGACCGAATTAAAAAGTTCTGACACAGAGGAAAAAAGTTCAATGAGTGGGATATTGGTGAAGAGGTTTTCAAAATCAAAAGTTTCTAAGTTATTTATATCAAGCATATTAAGTAAATTGATCACTTCTACACTATTATTAACAATCCAAAACCAATTCTTTTGTTGAAGTATAAGTTGTTCTAGAATTTTTTTGAGAAACTGTTCAAGTTTTACACTCAGATTTTTTCCGATGGTGTTGGTGGCAGAGCATATAAAACGAAATCCAACAGGTGTTTTATGAAATTTTGGAATTGCATATAAGTAAGGTAAGTTAGCAGAATCAGGACGTGGCAATTTAAAAAGTTTGCAAGCAGCAGCAAATTTTTTGATGATGGAGGATCATTAAGTTTTTAGAAAATATAAGTGGTGGTTTTTTCTAGTTCATTTTTCAAAATATTAGCATATAATTTTTTGCAGCAGATAGAGTAATTAGAACTGGCTTTATCAACAACTGTAAAGACAAAGGCTTTTTTAAACTCATTAATGGCATTATTTTCATCAGCAGAGAGATGGAAGTATGAGGATTCTGTGTTGACAATATCACGTAAACGTGATTTCAATTCAATTAAAAAGTGGTGTCTATATTCAAGAAATGCATTAAGTGGAACATTAAAACTATAGGAGATTTTTCTTAAAAAATAATCAAGTTCAAATGAAAGCTTATTATAAGCTTTCAGGAAATTAATACGAAAATTGGCCGATATTTAGTACCCAAACTAAAAAGTTTAATGAGTTTTTTGTTTTGTAAAAAATTTAAATCACCGGTCAGAATATGACCAAGATCAGAGTTGAAGAAGATAGAATTAGAGAAATTAGCACAATTGCAATCAAAGTCCAAATGTTCATCAAAGTTTTTAGCAACTTCTTGATAGTTTAGTATTTTACTGAGTGATGGTACTTCTAACACTAGCTGTAATCCGTTTTAAACAGGGGAAATTGAATTCAAAGAAAAAATGTTTTCTTAACCTTCTTTTTTAACCGACTTTAAAAGAAGTCGGTTAAGGGTGGTCTGAATTAGTTCCCATACCTTCGTTTGGTTATATCTGCTCTTTAGAAAGAAATTTTTGGTTGGAAAATGCGTAATTGTTACAAGGTTTTCTGTGATGTTTTCTTACTAAATAAATGTGATTAATAAATATGAAAAATCATTGTTTAAAGAAATTGTTATGGTGAAGCAATAATGTTATTAATATTTATACTAAGCTTTCTGGAATAGAGGCTTTTCTGAAACGAGCAATATTCATTCCTTTTTTCTTTTTTAATCTATCTACCAGCATTTCTAATTGACTTAAAAAGAAAGACTCCATCACCTCTCAGTTTTTTAGTTATTTATTTTTTATTTTTTTTTTAATTTTTATTTTTTTAATTTTATTTTTTTTTATTTTATTTTATTTTATTTTATTTTTTTGCCTTTTTCTACATCTCCAGTACATTTAATGAAGTATTGGATTCGCGAATATTTTCAAGTATCATCGGATTTACCTGTTTTAATCTGTGCCATGCTTTGATTTTCTTTCGGCGACAGTCGTTGCAAAAGAGTAATATAGTTGAACGTGTATCGCTTTGATCATGATTTTTAAAATGGGAAAAAGCACTCAAAAAATTCAAACAAAATTTAACTTAATCATACCTCCCAGTTAGGAGCTGATGCTTAATAATGTTATAATGTTTAGCGCCAGTCGTTCATAGGATGTAGCGCTGTTGCTGTTGTTGTTTTTTTTTTTTTTTTTTTTTTTTTTAATAAGTACTGGATGTATGGAAGAAACTGAAAGCTTTTGTATGGAAGAAACAGAAGAAAGTTTCTAGATGGCCGTAACATACTAGCCGAAAAATATAATGGGACTAAAAAGAGAAAAAAATGAAATAACTTTTGAGAGAAAATAAAATAGAACCGATTTCAAAATAGAACGGCATAATACTAGCCATAAAAATTGTAAATTGCGCTAAAAATAAAGAATTAATTTATGAACGACTGGAAAAAAAAAGATGTGTAGATATGCAGTATATTACAACTGTCGCTCATTTGGAAGAAGAGTGCCACAATACGAAGAAATTAAATTTTACAGGAGAAGCGTTCGAATTTGAACTCTTCAGGCAATATGCATTAAGAAAAGCAAGTTTGCTGTGCTCTCCAGTGGTTAATATTAGAACATGGCTATCTGCGATCCCCCTGCCCGTGCCTTATACCGGCTCTCCAAACAAAAGTGAGAACAAAAGAAATCGCGAACAAGGCAAAGTTATCGTTTTCACAGCTCTCGGCGCTGCCTTTCTAGGGTCGGCCTACATGTAATTCTATTATGGAGACCTCATTTTTGCTTGCTTTTCAGCGTAAATTGCGATATTTCTTTCCGGTAATTTTTCAGTTCATGCATTATTAATCGAAACAGAACTTACGATGTAAAGTTGCACATTTATTTTATGTGTTCTACGTTTTTTTAATATAATTTCCCGTCCCGTACTACATTTATCTTCAAATTGAAATTTTGAATTTGATTTTTTATAGTTTGTACATATCCATATTCTTATTCGTTAGATCGCTAGTATATTAACAAAAATTGGCGAATCTTATTCGCATTCTTCACTTGTATCTTAGCATGCACATTTATTTACTATTTTGAAAATTCAATGTTTTTCGCAGCTGGTGCTATAACAACGTTAGTGTGCTCATTGTCTTTACCAAAACTAATTTTAGCATTTCAGACTATGTTTGAATTACGAATTCAAAATATCTTTTACTCTTATATTCGTTAAGCTTATATTCGTTAAATTATTATCATTATTTTTACTTCTTTTTTTTTTTTTTTTTGAGAAAAGTTGAATTTCTGTTATGTAAAATAGTAAAAGATAAATTATCTAAATTAATTAGGAAAAGAACTGTTTTTTAATGAACTGCAAATACTATAGCTTTTTATATACATCTCATTCCTCCTCCTCTTATTCTTTCTTTTTTTTCCCCCAAGTTTTCGTAGCAATAGGTTTTTCCGTTGATTATTGCTTTCATTTTTATACTGCATGATTATTTGAGTATGTTTCATTCTTAAAAAATAAAAATTATTAAAGCTAAACATGTGAGAAATTATAATAAAATGTATTAACAGCAAATGAAATTGATCAACGTTTTGTTCATGAAAATGAAAATTTGACGTAGGTGCAATTGCATCAGAACATCGAACTAGGCCCGCCATTTAGGGGGATCGGGAAGCCCCCCCCCCTCTCTCTTTCGGAAATTAATGCACTGCATGTAAGTGAGCGCGGGTTTTGTTTTTTGGTACAATTTAAATTGAGTATATACTATACAATATACACTCTTTTCCCCTCTCACCCTCTACATAAATTCGAAATGACGTTCTTGCATCTCAACTACATTTTAATTTAAGTTTTACTTTTTCTTCGCGCTACTGTGGATGTAATTTCAATAGCTATCAGAAGAGTCAGCTTCCATTCTGGCAAACTGGCTTAAAATAAAAGTAAGGAAAATGGAAATCAATTTTTTTTTCTCGGATATAGTATCTTCTTTTATAAAACAGAGAAAAAAGGTAATGCAACTTATTTTTTCCTAAAAAAGATTTTCCCACCACAATTTTTTCAAACATAAATTTGATTGAACCATGAATCAATTGTATTTAGTATTGAAATTCTGAGATGCTGTCTTTCTACACAGATCATCTTAAAGCACGAAAAAATCAGCCAATATTTTGGGCAACGTCAATGTTTTTTAAATACTTGAACTACTTTCAATCAACTACTTTTTATCTCACCGTCAGGATCTGAACCTAAGGTAACATACGCGTAAACGCATTCATTTTTTAAAGTTATACATCTTTGAAACAGAGAGAACTAAATAAAACAGGTCCGGATCTGCGTATCCGCAGACCCCGCAAGAAGGGGGGGGAGTCCTTAAGGGGTCCCACCAACCCAAGAAATTGAAAAAAAAAATAGCACTAAGACTTATTAACGCTGAAAAAAAAGCTGCTGGCTTCTGAGAAGTATTTGTAAGATTTTACAAAAAATGTTTTCTGATTGCAGTGTTTGACTGTCCCAAAGATTTTTCGCATTTCCCAATTGTTTGAGAAATGATATTCAAGCATTTTGTGCCACTTTTTCTAAAGAATTTTGCAGGTTCGGTTACTGAAAATCAATTGAAAAAAAAGGTATTATTCAATAAGCAAATGTGTCGGAAAACATTGAAAGTGTCCTAAATCAACTTTTCTCAATCTTTTTTGATTCGTGGACCGGCGAAGTCAGTCAAAAATAATCGCAAATCAGCAAATCCCCTCTTCGCCCCCTTTTTTTTCATTTTTCTCAAAAAAAAATAAATAAATATATATATATATATATATATATATATATATATATATATATATATATATATATATATATATATATATATATATATATATATATATATATATATATATATATATATATATATATAAATTTAAAAAAAAACTTCTACTCGCGGACTGTTAAAACAAACTAGAAAAATGTTTTCCTTTTTCTTTCCTTTTATGGCAAATAAATAAATAAATAAGAATAAAAAAAAACTAAAACTCTGATACCCTTAAAAATTTCTAAGTTTAGTGGACGGGTGGGGATATTCTTTTCTTTTTTAGAGATTATAATTCATAACTAATGCGTATATAAATGTATAAAAAAAACTTTACTTGGTTCTAAATAACGGTTAGAAAAATATTTATTAGTTAAAATTGTTATTTGTTGCATTAATCAAACATAAGTAATAAACAATGGCAAAAAACACAGAAGATTTCGAAATTAACAACAAAATTCATGTAAAAAATACCGTATTTTATATTATTGTTATTATAGTTCTGCTTTCTTTTTTTTTTCATTTGAGTAAGGAGAATCCCCCCCCCCCTTCACTTTTTTTTAAAACCTGAGAGAGTGAAAGTCTCTGAGGGTTAGTCCAATTTTTTCTGCGGACTGGTAACAGTCCGCCGGACTACCGGTTGAGAATCGCTGGACTACATTGTTATTATGTTTGTATTGTTTTCATTTTTGTATGGATCTCGTTATTTGTATTATTGCCGTTTATTTTGCACCTGTTTACGTTATGAAAATAAAATGTTCCCAAGTTTCTAAGAAAAAGCCCCTAAAAACTAATTAATAACTCCTTAATATGGATTTATTTTTTAAAAGTTTCCGTTTTCATGTATTTATATGTACTAACGTCAAAGTCTGCAATAACATGTAACTGCATATGTATCTGCATTGGTATTTAATCTGGGATCCAATAATAATAACAATAACTAATCATTCATTTGACAGTCCATTTGGCAAATGCAACTGTTCCACTCGCCTTAAAAGATTGAAAATATTTTTGGAATAAATTTTAGCATTCAATGCTGCAATTAAATAGTTCTGATATGTGTATGGTGAAGTTTGCTTATAAATAAAACAATAAATAATTATTTGAAGATAAATCAATGTAATAGTGCCTTGAGAAATCAACCAATTTATTTGTGTGTCAGTATAATTCCAACATTTCGAACAAGTATTCATTCATAAATATTATCTCAGATGATTGAAGTAATTCTAGACGCATAATATGAAAAATTTAATCCAAAAAAGTTTTCCCAAAGTTCATAAAAAGCAGAACATAAAGGAAGTTTCATGTGAATGTACAATTTCAAAGACCGCATGCGTTACGACTAAAAAACAATCTTTTAAATGTTTCATATGTATTATTAATGCGAACACATTACTGTGCAATGTAATTTGATGGTTATTTTGTTGTACCACACATAAGTAATTTTACTGAAGTTATTCCTTAAATCCCGCAAAGAACCCTAAGAGGTCAGCGCCAAATGACGGAAGTGGCAGAAAATGTAAGTTCTTGTTGCACGCACTTCTTCCCCTCGTAGGACAGTCGTTAAAGAAGCGCGAGGGGAGCAGTATCGCAAATAGCCATGGTTAGAAAAAAAAATCTGTCGTTATTTTCCAAAGAAGATAACGTCATTTGAATCCTTTTAAGCAAAAAAAAAAGAAAAGAAAATTAAAAAATTCGTATTGTGGCACTCTACATCTAAACGAGCGATATAAATTTTACAATTACTCAAGCATTATATCATGCAGTGGTATAATGCATTACTCTTGCATTATACCAGGAGTGCGATGGTAACTATACTTTTTTTATAATTTTGCACAAACTTCAAAAATAAAATTAGTGTTGGTGTTGCGTGAAGAATGACTTTGTTTTTTGCACAATTTGCATTTATATGAATATCAATAAAAAAGTAAAAAAGAAAAATTGCTTCAGCTCTGTTTTAAAGTCAATTCACACCTCTCCGCTCCCCCCCCCCTTTTTTTTCTCATCATTTTTTCCCCTCGCAAAGTTATATTTTCAAACAGAACAGTTAGTTGCTGGTTTGTATGCGAGGTTTGTAAACAATGTTAAACTGTCAATAAAGAAGGAGGGTAGTTACAAACAATAGTTACTGTTGAGTGTAGGAAAAGAGTAATTTTGGAACACAGTCAACACACACACAAACGCACAAGTTGCCATTTTTTTCACAAATGTCCTTTCTTCCCAGCCAAGAAAGTAGAATTCTAAAAGTTCAGTTAATCAAATCACGTATAGTGCAGCTCTGGTTAGTTGAGCTTTGACCTTGACTATGTTTACCTGTTTTAGGGGAGTTTAGTAAAAAATAGACACGGTATTGGCTCGGATTTTAGTTAGAATATTTTTAAAAAACTACTAAGAAAGTTTCTCAACTCAACTAATGAATTGGTGGCTTTGCATTCTTAATAATTACTTTCATTTTTGAAAGTGATTCTAACAATGATTTCTAGCCTTGACTTCTAAACAATTTTTACTAATCAGTTGCATCTTTAAGAATTATTTAGTTTTTGATTACTTGAATTGAAGTACCTAGAAGAAAAGGTGTCTAATTCAAAAATTTGGAGGTAACCAGGTTCCGCCAAATCACAGAGGACAGATTGATAAAAAAAATACTTTGAAGATTTTTTTTTTTTTTCAGAACAAAAATATTTCAAGAGCCATGTCACTTTTAACTTTCCCAAAAATTCCAAGAAATAATTTGTCTGGCATGAAAAATGTTTTAATATATTTTACAAATGGTATAATAGAAACTGTCCTCTATTTTGGAACAATAGATGTTACTAGTAGTAGCCTTGGTAAAGCACTGAGATTTAGAAAATCTTTTCAATAAAAGCTTACCTGGTATTGGAACTATGCATGCATTTTACTCAAAACTTTAAAAAATCGACTTATATATATTTACTTGATCGACTTACATTACTACTTACATATGTCATTGCTTCATTTGATAAGATACTAAGTATTTTTTCATGGTTTGAATGGTTTTAAAGGTTGAAAAATAAACTTTTTTGTTTTATTTCATTAATAAAGATAAAAATAAAAACATCAAACACCAATACACTTAATGTTCGAAAGACTGCATAAAAATGAGTGTTTGGTTTTTATTTTAATCTTAAAATTCAAATTTAAAAATGTTTAAAATGCATTTAAATGAGACTTAACGTTTTCTTTTAATCTTGAAATCCAAATTAAAAATGTTTAAAGTGCATTTCTTCCCGTTTTCTTACATCAGTTTATTAAAATGGATCAGCCCTCTAGATTTATAAGATATAAATCAATGGCTTCATAGTTTCATTACACTGAACCTCGTAGTATAAACTTCAATTTCAATAATTAAGAAAAAAATTCGGTTGTGTAAGAGATTTTAATCAAATATTTTGACTAAAATATTTTAAGCAAGAACAATCAGTTTTAAACCTTATTAAATCTAGGAAATTAAAACATGCCTTTAGAAAAAGCGAAGGTATTTCATTATCAAACTTTTTATGCAGTTCTTCATTTAATATTATCATCGAGATCAAAGAGATTTCGATTTTAAAAAATGGCAAATATTATTTTAATATAATTAAATCAGAACGAGGTCGGCTTCATAGAAGCATCTAATTTCCAGGGAAAAGTTAATTTTCTTCGCGTAATCTTCTTCTTGTCAAACGTGGTAAAACTGCGTAGGTGAAATATTTCTTATTAAAATACAAAAAAAGAAGGTTCTGAAGAGTTATTGGCTGCATTTGGCGTAATCTGATCCTATTTTTAATGAAAAACTTTGCTTTAAACATGATTTATTTTGCTTGAAATACAAGTTTTTCATACACCATAAAAATTGTGTTTTCGAAGTTCAATATTTTCAGTACAATTCATTTTTTTTTTTTTCATTACAAAATAAGAAAGATAGTTTTTGAATCATTTTGGCCAATTGAACGTTCCATAATCCAAGATTGCTTGTCAGAAAAATTATTTACAACTCGATTATCAACATTGCCACATGTAAAACGTTGCCATGTTTGAAGAATTGAGCTATTAGGCTTGTAGCAATTAGGCATTAATATAATCAGAATTTCAGTGACTGAAATTATTAGACACTTTTATTTTACATGCATGCCATGGGCGATAAATTCGCTTCCAAAAAATCATAAAACATTTTTTGGGCAAAAATACAAGATTCGGTGTTTATCCGCTTGTTAAGCATTAGATGGGGTTCAAACGAGACAATTTTTAGATTTAAAAAAAATGGGTTTTTTGAGTAATCTCACTTCAAACATTTCTAATTTTTGAAAATTTTCAAAATTTTAAATTTTACTTCCAAGGCTGTATGCATTTAAGAATTATAATAAAATATGTTATGAAACTATTATATAAAGGCTTTAGACTACCATCTCCGTTTAGTAAAAAAAAAAAAAACTTTTTTTTTCATGGAGAAAAAAAAATCATGAAATCGGTAAAAATGCAGTTTTTTCGCCACAAAAACATTTTTTTTTTTTTACTTTATCAAAAAACCTAAATAAATTTCCAAAAACGATGTCTAGTAGATATATGGGTCCTTATTTATTTTTAGAAAAAAGAATTATTCAAATAGGTTAAATATTTTGAAATAGTGTCCATTTCAAATGGAGTGTTTTACTGGTTTTTTCCAAAATGGCGGATTTTGTGCAGAATTTTAGTAGGCTGTAACTGAAGAAAAAAAATTTTCTTGCAAAATCCTTTTGGGATATTTCATATGTCCTTTAGTTGTAACTACTGTAATTTTTTCAAAAAAATCGGTGATCGTCATGTGACAGGCGCTCCCTGATCTGAAATGGAATGAATGGCTCAAAGTTTTTATGCTCGTATAGCTCTCTACTTGTAATTAGTTTTCTTTTATTAAATATAAATCATTCCTCATAGGTTGTGATCCAGCTGAGCCTTACTTCCAGAATATGCCACCTAGTGTAAGGTTGGATCCTACTGATGCCGATTTTGTGGACGTCATTCATTCAGATGCTACGGACATCATGTTTATCGGTACGTACTGTATAAAGATGACAATGTATTTGTGGAATTATTTTTACCAACTATTCTACCGGTTGGAAAGGAGAGCATCCGATTTATATGTGGAAACGGGCACATTTTTTTTTTTTTTTTACAGGGATGCCAATTTGCTGAACTCAAAGCAGTTACTTGTCGAAATGAATGAAACACGTACATCAAAATTACCTCGATATTTTCCCTTTTCACCGGCTCGACTCTTTTCTATAAAATCTGGCTAATTGGCTTTCTGGCTAAAAGGCTATATGATGGAACAGATGTCCGGAAATGATGCTTGTAAATTGGTTTCATCAAAGACATGATGACTGGTGAGGCAAAATAGCAAAAGGCAGAAACAAAAAAGTACAAAACATTTCTCAAAAAAAAAAAAAAAAAGAAGAAGAGCGCTCAAGAAACGTAAAAGAGTGTACAAAATTGAAAACGATCGCATGACAATAACTTGGTACACCAAAAGGATAACAAAATGCGCTTAGAGAATAACATGGCTCATCGAAAGGGAAACAGTACACAGCACCATGCTAAAGCAGGCTATCTAACAGTCCACATCTAACTATTGTGCGTTCATGAGGAGAAGAGATTTCGGAACGCCTTCCCGAAAGCAAAGCTAAGTTTAGCGCGGGGGTGATCGCTACCGCTTTCAATTGAGACAACCCTAAATTTGGCGGGCATTTAAATTTGTAAAAATGTCTTTGTGTTCTTTCCTTTCGTTTCTAGCTTCGCGTAATTGTCGTCTACGGGGAATCTATACTTTTTAAACTGAAAATTTCAGAACAAAAATATTGTATTTACAAAAAAGTAAGGTATTTTGTTTTCCGAATGAAACATTTCTATTAAGGATAGGCTTTCTGAATTTTGAACGATATCCTTTTAAACACTAACGTCCTATATTCGAAATTGCAAGTGCGCTGATGAAAAAAAGGGGGGGGGGGGACAGGAAAACTTCATTGCCACACAGACTGTGGCATTGAAATGCTTAAGGGTTGCGTTCGTTTTGAAGACTTAATATCTCTCTCCATCTCCCTCTCCCTTTTCTTGAGGGGGGGGGGGGGGAAGTGACTCAGTAGCTCTTACGGGTTGGGTCTTTTTGATGCATCTGTATGAATTGTACAAAATTTCAGATCATATAGAGCGGATATACAGTCAGTAGATCTACAGTAGCAGTTATTTTGGAAAAATGATGAAAGCATTATTCAAACAAAAGTTGCCCCCACTCTCCACCCCCCCCCCCCAAAAAAAAAAAAACTTGGTTGAACCAAAGGCGGGGACTGACCAGTTGTTCCAGAAAGGATTTACATGTGAGAAATAAAAGTAAATGCGAATAAGAAAATCAATCTGAAATATATTAATGCAATTGACTATTAAAATCAAGGCTATTTCTCTAAGTATTGCATGAATATTAATGTTTAGAAATATGTAATAATTTGCGATGCGTTTTAAAAAGTGTCTTTGGTTTGAATACTGTTTTAAAATTATAGGTTCATCGGTTGGGTCCGGCTTAAGAGATGACGACTACCCCCAGGGCGAGTATTTTCAAGGCGGGGGGGGGGGGGGGAGGTAACCAACTTCGTTTCTGGGGGGGGAGGCAGAAACGAAGTTAGTTATAACACTTCAGTACACAGTAGCCTAACGTAAACACGGATTGTCCATAAAGGACGTTACACTTCACCTTAGCCTCTCCCCTCGTCACATCTCACGCAATGTTCGATGAACATATTGCTATAACGAACGCTTTTATTTGGACCAAAATATGTGAAGTCATATTTCTTATAATCCCCTCCTTCCCCCTTGAGACTAACTGTCCGAAGTTCATGAACCCCGAACCCTCTCTCCCTACCCCTTTCAAGCGTGACATCATTTGTGAACGACTCCTTAGGTTTGCTCTAAGTCACCAAAATCGCAGTAACAATTGTTTTAAGGGAAAAGACCAGCTCCCCCCTCCTTCCTGGATAGCTCTAGTCACAATTTGTTTATGATCATGTATGTTTTTAATAAAGAATCATATCGCACTCCGGCAAGGAAAGTGACACAATTCAAAATCTGGGAAAACCGTACCGGCTATTGATTTAAAATATAAATTTAGTGCTTTTTCTCGACATAAAAACCGTAAAGTTAGCTCACCTAAATGGTGCGGGGGGGGGGGGCGTAGAAACGATTTCATCAATGACACATCATTAAAATTTCATAATTTGGAAGAATATTTTTCGAGCTTAAAGTATGCATTATGTATCTATACTTCAAAAACTAATTAATAAACATCACATAATAAGTTGACTGCGCATATTGTAATGTTTGAGACTAAATCACTTAAAATTACTATTGCGTCAAACCTGAATTTTCTCCATTGCTGTTTTTTTTTCTTGTGGTTGAATCAGTTTCCTTGCCAGTGTGGGATATGTTGAACAATTGAATAGGTTGACTATAGCAACGTTTCTTGATAAAAATAACGCATTTTACATTCAGAGCCAAGGACGGATCCAGAAACTATTCAAGGAGGGGCCGATTGATTTCACACCCTTACCCTTTTATAAATTCGCAAACCTCCGCCCCCCCCCCCTTTCCAAACACCGTGAAAGATCGTCTCATTTCAGTTATTTTGGGAAGGGGAGGGAATTCCTTTTCTACAAAATTGCGGAGGAGTGTACCAAACCCCATCCCTTTCCTTAACGCCATCAAAGGTGTCCCATTAAAGTTCCTCTTTTTTTGGGGGGAGGGGGACTTCAATTTTCCAAACTTTCCTGAGAAGAGCCCTTGAACCCTATAACCCTATTTAATATCATCTAAAATCTTCTAAAATTGAGTTTTTGGAACTTTGAAATACTTCCTATACAAAGTTCAGATCTCTATCAGTAATGTGTTAAGAATAAGATATGTGCTACACTTTCATTTTCCAGACAGCAAGAGCTTCGTGAAACTATTGAAGATAGGCTAAAACAATTTTCAACTTCAGTATCAAAGACATACCGTGGAAGAGTTCTGCATCTCGACTCAAGGAAGGGGCGGTCGCCCCATCGCCCCTCCCTTGTGTCCGTCCTTGTTCGGATCTGTATTAGAATACGGGCAACAAACTTTTGCCTATTTTATGATCCCCACACGTAACGCTGTTCCGTAAAAGTACTGGAAGAACTGAATTACTTTTAGAGTTATCGAAAAATCTTGAATAAAAAAAGCATGTATATTTTTTCGTATTTACAAAAATAAATAGGTTAAAACAGTAACATAAAACGTTGTTTCAGGCACTTATTCAATTATTCTGTAGATAACCATATTGGCATGTGAAAAGCTTTAATTTTTGTTTTGTTCCTTTTTTTATTTCTGAAGACTAAAAGCCATATTGGAAAAAAAAATAGTACTAAAGTATTGAAATGTGTCACACAGAGTGCAACTTACCTACCGAGGCTTCCAACATTGTTCGTAGGCTTTAAATGTGTATGGTTAAAAATGAAGTGCCTAGGAATCGAAATAGTAGTTCAATACTTTTTCATACTGTCTCTACATGATTACATGAATTCAACATTTTTTTTTACAAAATATTGACTGTTTGAAATGGGCCAAAAATGAGGTGACAGAGAAATATTTTCAGAAAAATTCGAAATTAAAGTTATCGTCTGTCGTTTTCTTTCTTTCTTTCTTTCTTTCTTTCTTTTTTTTTTTGTTATTTTTTCAATGCGGTGATGGTTAAAAAATCTTTTGGCATTAATTTTTGCTTGTTCACTTTACAAATCTACGTATTATTTTAAAAATGACTCGTATTCGCAAAGTAACAACAAACACAATTCGAAAACGCATTAATTCTTCATTATATTCGAAGGAAAACAGTTCGAAATATTGCAAAAGTAGTTCATTTATCCCTAAGCACTGTGTAATTATTTAATAAACGCTTTAAAGAAGAAAATCGGATCGAAAATAAGGTGAGAAATGGTTGACCAGCAAAGTTAACAATATGCGATTAGAGATTTATAATTAGAATACCTATGAAAAACCCACGTTTGAGAGCTGTGAAAGTTTCAGCAGAATAGAAGGAAAAATTCTCCTTCCAATTTCACCTGCAACTGTTCACCGTGTTTTCAGAAAATGTTTACTTAACGTGAAAGACAGAAAGTTTAGGATTTCCTTCGAAAAATCAATGATAAATTAACCCAAAACGTATAGAAATACACTGCAAATCTTAAAATACTTTTAAGTCGAACAATTGTCTTAGTAGCACACCTTTTTTTCGGGAAAGAAGGTGGGAGGTAAATTCTTAGAAAATTATAGAACACTCCTCTTCTTACAGCGCGATAACGATGGCCAATTGCAACCTTTCTCAGTGTTGGTCTGAAGCCTCATCCCCAAAAGACGCATATAGAATCTTCCGATACCACGTGTTGGGGGCGTGGCCAAGTCTCAACTAGTGAAAAACGGACAATAATCAAGTGTGAATCACGTAAAGTAATGAACTCTCGCAAACTTCATAACAGTTGTCGACTAATTGATGAATTGTCATTATTAAAAACTCGATGAGTAAATAAATTTTAATAAAACCTTAAATTGAAGTAAGTATGTTCGAAACTAAGATGTCTCTATTTTGATTTTAATTTCTCTTCCAAATAAAGATGTGGGAAAATATTTCTATCTCGTCCGATAACCAAAATATTTTTTTCTTATTAGTCATTGATATTTCATTGCACAATAAAGAAACTTATCACTAATCAGGATTATGTACAAATTCTGAAACATGAATTGTTGCAACAATATTGAGTTTAAACTAGTCTACATTTCGAGTTTGTGATTTCTAAGAAAAATAAAATGAGATAAAAAGTTTATATCAAAAATTATTCTTGAATAAATCATAAAGGAAGATAAAATACTTTAAACTCTACTGCTAAGTTCATACATTTTTTACCCATCTTCAAGCACTTGAAATTTCTCTGTAATTCCCGAATTCCTTCAGATTCTAAAACTTAAGAAGATTTTCTGAATGTTCTGCTTGGCATGTTATTTTAAGTACTTTCTAAAACATATTTTTTTTCTGTACCAAAAAAATCTAAATATGGCCTCAGATCAATGCAAGAAAAAGATATTTATCGAAAAACGTTTCCTGTTTATGAAGACATTTCTAAATGGATTTTCAAAATCTGAAATTCGAAATTCTCTTCCTTATTCCGTCGATGTCAAAAACATCGATGAGATTTGGACGATCGTGAGAGGTCAAAATTTATTCCTTGCACATGAGTTCGAAATTATTGATTTATTCCACCGTGTAGTGAAGCAGAACTCTAAATATCCATTTTATCTCCGCATTATATGTATATATATATATATATATATATATATATATATATATATATATATATATATATATATATATATATATATATATATATATATATATATATATATATATATATATATATATATATATATATATAGAGAGAGAGAGAGAGAGAGAGAGAGAGAGAGAGAGAAGGCCTAAATTGTGGACGCTTTTGGATTTTTTTTTTTCACTTTGTACTCCTAACACTAATGTTACGGTTTACAAAATGCTGACATGCAAACCCGTACAAATAATTTTCAAAAGAATTTAATTCTGAACTAAATACAAAATAATAAAATTCAAATGTTTGCAGGAGAAAAAATAATAACTTTAATTTAAAATACAAACAGAGTAAGGAAATGGATTGCAATATCTGACTTTCTTGCCTAGCCACTGCTCTTGTTCTCGGAACCAATCAAATGTTAGTAACTGACTGCGGAAGCCGCGGCCATCAGGTTTACAGTTAGAAAAAGTCGTTGCTATATTTTTTTCATTAGACCGAACACTTGTTTCTATGTAATCAAACTTCAATTACTGCCACTTAATTTTTTTTGTGTTGCAAATATTTGAATTTTGTTTTGCGTAATCAGTTAAGAATTAAATCCTCTTTGAAATGGTATAATGAACTCACATTTTGTGAAATGTAACTATTTCTATAAGCATACAAGTTTTAAAAATTTTCCTAAGTGCTCATTTTCTAGCCACAATTAAGTATATATATATATATATATATATATATATATATATATATATATATATATATATATATATATATATATATATATATATATATATATATATACCGTAAAATGGTATAACTATGGGCCACTTTTCAATGTTTTCAATGAAAATTCCGTGTACATCTTTGATTTAGAAATTTAGGGACTTTAGCAATGGTAGCTATACATCTCGTCTTCGGAATGAAATGTTTAAAAAAAATCTAAGTTTACCTAGAAAACACAGCAAAAACTTGATCTGGCCTATTGTTGTCTGAGACTACATGTTGTCCTTTGCTTGAAACAGTATAAAGCTTTTTTTAGTTCATCATTTACCTTTTTTTTTTTTTTTCAATTTTTTAAGGTTTAATCATCACATGTCGTTTTGAGTGATTTATAAAGTTCAACATGGTAAACGTAGGAAACGTTCTGTATTATCTGCCTAGGTTTTGACATAGAAAAATTTGAAAACTAGAAAAATCTCACCAACTAAAAACTAAGTACCTATAAATAGTTTTCAGAAAATATGTAGGTCTGAAAATTTTTAAACGAGACCAAAACAAAAATTGAAAACTAAAATGCGAAATCATATTTCATGTTCTAAATCTCAAGAAAATAAATAATTTTTAAAAATTATCTCTGTTTGTATTTGGTCCGGATTTCAGTCAGCGCCTTCCACAAAAACTCCTAGTATGGGTTCCTGAGTACGGGCGATAGGACGATTCGCAAGCCTTCTTCTGTCCTTTCTTGCCATTATTTACAATAAGCAACACAAAATATTACGAAAGCATCCCTACAGAAAATAAAATGAAGCTCCAAGCCAATAAAAACCGTGAAAAATAGGTGGCCCATTGTTTTACCCCAACATTGCCATTTTTGATTAATGTTGAGGTCTTGTGAAAACTACGAAACATTTTAAGTTAACAAGCGGCTTAATTCATAACTGTCAAATTAGAAAAGCAAATCTGAACTTACCAGCTCTTGGAAAACAGTATAAGTGGTCTGCCCAAAGGAGACTTTTGGCTCTTCCACGAGTGAATCGAATCACGCACTAAGAACGACTAAGTTATTTAAGGCATACGAAAACTGACTATCTCTGATGAAGCGTCTTTAACTATTTAAATGGTTACACTACGTGGTGATTCTTTTTGGAGTTCATAAGTTTGAAAAAGAGGCTACTAGATAGCAAAACTATCACCATGGCAACAGTGGCCCATTGTTGCCCCCCTTGGCACAAAGTTGTACCTTTTTACGGTATAGATATATATTTATATATAATGACATTATGGCATGGGTTAGCAGATAGACGTTTATAGAAATTAGTCATAGCCTTTTAATTTAAAAAATATTTTTGAATATCTATCCAAAGAATAAAAATAATCTTTAAAATCAACACAAATTATAGTAACTCATAAAAGTTCATGTAGATCGAATGAATACCTGCATCATAAATTAAAATTACTTTTATTAGGCCAAATTAAGAAAAACGAACGTATTTAAACAATTACTATTACCCAATCAATTCTATCACACATTTGCTTTTAAGTAAAAATCTCATCACATGAATGTGTTGCAGAATTTGAAGGATTTGAACAACGATTTTTTTTCTAGGTTTTGGAATGAGTCATAAGGTTGGACACATAGATTTTTTCCCTAACAATGGCAGAAACCAACCTGGATGCAAGACGGATAAGTTCAAGTCTTTTATTACGGAAGGATTGAATGAAGGTATAGTTTGCATGAAATAATCATTTATACATATGTGTTAAATTAGGAAGTAACTTTATATTTTTTTGAGGCTGTAGAGTTACACGTTTTACGTTTATCTTCGGAAAAGCTATTTTAAGTTTTAAGAGCAAGAATCTGAGAAAATGTCACGCTTGTGATTCATGCCATCTCAGATTTTCTCCAAAAAATTACCAGTTATTACGTATCTTATTAAAAACCTAAATCCATAGATTTTTTTTCCTGAAATTGAGTTGTTCAGTTTTTATGGGCCCCGAAAGGCCAACGCGCGCCAGACAAAACTGAGCGGATTTATAAGACATGGAACTTGCTATGAGCGAAATTTGTTGCCGAGAGTACAATTTGCCTCCAAATTTTTTTTTTTTTTTTTTTTTATGTATGAAGGATAGAAGGTTCAAACTTTACAAAATGAATTCTATATTTGTGGCAAGTTATTGCCGCAAGGTCAATGAAGGTCACAATAAAGTGGCATTTTTGACGTTTTTTAGCATTTTTGAGGTCGAAAAACAGATTGCACCTTTCAGTTGCCACGGCAAAAGTACTGTGGCTTAAAAGGCAAGTATGTGTACTTTGAAAAAATGCATAAATTAACTGAGGTAAGTTTAACGTGCTTTAGTAACATGAGGCCAAAACAGCGAAAATGTCACATTTTACTGATATTCAAACTGTCATAAATCCTTGCGCGAACAACATATTGAAATATTTTTTTTTGTCCTTATCATGCCCTATTATTGATCTTACCAAAAGAGTTAACTCCACTAATGTGAAATGCTTTAAATTTTTAAAAAAAAAAATAACTTTGCCTATTTTTGTCGTCATGGGTTTTTCTTTCTTCTTACTATTTCCCAGAATTTCTGGTATTCTAATAATATAGTTTGCAATATAAATTGATGTTTTGTGTTCTGTGACACATATATGATATTTCTGACATTCATTTAAATTAACATAAGACATTAATAACATTTAAATTTTGCATATTTCAGTGCAAAGTAATTTAGTCAACATTTTGAATGTTATTATATTGAAAGTTATTTTTTTTTTTTTTTGAAATCAAACATATAGTTCCATCTAAGACTCCTGAATGTGTTTTTAGCACGGTACTTTAAGCGGATAAGTTTCAGGCAATTTCTTTAAAAAAAAGTTTTAAAAAAAAATTTTTTTTTGAAATTTTTGTGCTCAAAGCTGTTATTTCTTCTTTGAAGCTACTTATTTGAACTATAACATTTTTAAAATTCTAATAAGAAATAAATGTAAGATAAATTAGTTTTTGTGTGGGTTTTTTTTCAAATAATTCGCCAATTTAGCTCAGAAAAAAAACCAACAGAAATCATAGCCAGAAATATGTATGTCTTGCCCGAAAATTCGTAAGTTTACAGTTTTTACCTGCAGACAATGTACTTGCACATTTAAAACAGCCAATGAGTTATCAATTTATATAGCAAGAGGCGAGCACAAAATTCTTGAACTTCTCTAAAGAATGGATAAAGCTAAAAATAAATTTGCAAAAATAATGGAGAGTATTACAAATAAAAAAAAGCTATCCAATTATCAGCTCTTCTAAAAGTGCGACTGCATCGAGTAGCTATGCAATGTTTTCAAGTCAGGTTTCACAATATGGATGGGCGCTAAAGCCCCCCCCCCCAAAAAAAAAGTCACTTGGCTAAACCAAAGTCAAAAGCAAGTTCTTCTTAAGTGTTCAACAAAGGGAAAAAAGGAAATAAATGTACAGCTAATAATGTTATAAAAATTATGAGATGTTTAACTGTTCAGGGTAAGAAAAAGTTTAGCCCAGAAGAATATTTAACACAAGAACAGGTTATGTCCTATTTTAGCAGAATTAAAAGGACGGCTAAATATTTTGATGCTGAAATGGATGACGATGATGAACTTTTCATGTCACAATTGAAGAAAATGAAATTGCTAAAAAAGAAAATACCAGGAGCGAAATCGACCTTTTTTCAGATGCAGAAAAATATTTATTTCTCTATTCATTTTATGACTTTGCGCCTAAACATAAAAGTTGTAATTGTGAAATGTCATGTGCAAATTCAAATGAATGTCAAATGTGTCACAGAACATTAAAATATCAATTTATACTGCAAACTATATTATAAAAATACAACAGTTTAAGCAAATAGTATGAAGAAGCAAAAAACCATGACGACAGAAATAAGCGAAGTTATTTTTTCTATCTTCTTCTATTTTCTTTTTTTTTCTAATTTTAAAACATTGGAAAATCAACTTCAATAGTATGATTGTTCTGATATTTCGGATTTAATTATAATGTAGTGGTAAGAATACAAAAGTCGAGAAACAAGAAAAAAGAATTTCGTTTTGCTGCGAATTATGTTACTGAAGTCAATATAGATGTATATTTTAGAAGTTGAATCAATAATGTTTTAAAATAAACTTTGTCAAAAACAAAAGCTGATTTATGTCACATTCATTTCTTATTCGAATGTTAAAAATGTATAAATGCGTAGCTTTAAGAAGAAGAAACAGCCTTGAGTACAAAGTTTTTTTTTTAAAAAAAGCGTTTTTTTTTAGAGAAATTGTCTGGTTACTGATCCGTTTAAAGTGCCTTGTTAAAAACACATTCAGGAGTCTTAGATGGAACTATATGTTTGATTAAAAAAAAAAAAGAATTTTCAATATAATAACATTCAAAATGTTGACTAAATTACTTTGCACTGAAATATGCAAAATTTAAATGTTATTAATGTCTTATGTTAATTTAAATGAATGTCAGAAATATCATATATGTGTCACAGAACACAAAACATCAATTTATATTGCAAACTATATTATTAGAATACCAGAAATTCTGGGAAATAGTAAGAAGAAAGAAAAACCCATGACGACAAAAATAGGCAAAGTTATTCTTTTTTTAAAAAATTTAAAGCATTAATTTATGCATTTTTTCAAAGTACACATACTTGCCTTTTAAGCGACAGTACTTTTGCCGTGGCAACTGAAAAGTGCAATCTGTTTTTCGACCTCAAAAATGCTAAAAAACGTCAAAAATGCCACTTTATTGTGACCTTCATTGACCTTGCGGCAAAAACTTGCTACAAATTTAACATTAATTTTGTAAAGTTTGCACCTTCTATCCTTCATACATGAAAAAAATTTGGAGGCAAATTGTTCTCGGCAACAAATGTGGCTCATAGCAAGTTCCATGTCTTATAAATCAGCTCAATTTTTGCTGCCACGCGTTGACTTTTAAGGGCCCATAAAAACTGAACAACTCGACTTTAGAAGAAAAAATTCTGGATTTAGGTTTTTAATAAGATAAGTAAGAATTGGTAATTTTTTGAAGAAAATCTGAGATGGCATGAATCACTTCATAATGCTAGGCGTGACAGTTTCTCAGATTCCTGCTCTTAATGCTTTTAACTATACTTTGTCGCTCAAATGTTTTGATTAGGTTCCTTGTAACGCATAAAATTCAGATAGTACGTCGATTCTTCTTTAATATCGCAATGAGATATCTGATATTGCATTGAATTTCGCAATGACAGAAAGAAAAAAATTTGTTTAATATCTGGTATGCTTAATTTCTAACTTTGCTCAAGACACATAACTTCAGAAAAATATAACGAGCAAAGTTTTCTACAAAATTCGAGCCGCTAATAATCCAGTATAATTTCACACTAAAAGTACTTTCATTTTAAAAATTTGAAAATTAATTTCATTTTCAAGTAACCTGCATTTCATTATCACAATGTTAATTCATTGCCTTTCTTGAACGCTTCAATTTTATACACATACCATAAATACTTTGAATATTTACTAATGCTGAAAAGGAAAGAATTTAGTGCTACATATATTTCATTCAATGTTTTGTGAATGTTTGATGTATGATCTTGCGTAATTTTTCATTTTAGCTCCCATAAACACATATGAAGTACCTAGCAGCGAAAGGGTGTAACAGCCCAAATTAAAAATTTGGAGATAACAAGTACAAATTGTAGAAGAAACTATCATATATTTTAAGGGAGGAGATAGCATTAGTAGCCTTTATAGCTACTGCCGTAATAGCATGATATAGTAAAACGTATCAATGAAAACCTACCTAAGGTTTGAACTTTTCACGCGTTTTTCTCAAAACTTAAAAAAGTTTATTTACATCCTTTGCTTCATTTTATTTACATCCTTCTCCCTGCCTCATATTGAAAGAGATTAAGAAGTTACGAAAATCTCATTGCTTGCAAATTCTTTACCCCAATAGCTATCCTTGTCGGATTAGTATTTCCGTATTTAATTAAAAAGTGAAACATGAAGTCGAATTTCCCGACTTCAAATTAAATGGCACTTTCAAGGAAAAAAAACTAAACTCATGCAACGAAAACTGTTTTTCATTACTTGTTACGTGGTTCTTAAAATAACAGTTACGTTTCAGTTTTCAGACCAATCTTTATACAGTCGAATGCTATTTCGGCATTGGTAGTATTAACAATGGAGTTTTCAATTAAATACTGGAACTGAAAGAACCCATGAAGAATATTGTCGAAGAATTGATGCTCTAACTCTTCTAGGAAAAGTTAGATAAGTAGCCTTAACACCGGATATTAAACCCAGTAAAGCATGCTTAAAGTTGCGTCTAGCAAAGCAGAGAAGCAATCCTTTTTTTACATTGATGAAGCGATTAAATATAATAACGCAAGCCATCACAGAAATTTCAATTTTCCTGGTGACGAAAACTGCGTTTACATATTTTTGGTAAAAATTTAATGAAAGAATGCATAGTCAAAACTTACACAATATTCAAAGAATGTATTTAAAAAAATGTCGGCATTTTATTTTATTTTAATAGTTAGCATGAACACAGTTAAATTTCCTCGAACTTCAATAGCATGCTTTTCTATTAAACTGCTTGCCTTATCAAGGGCGTGAACTTTTTTTTTTTTCTAAAAGCATTTTTCATACGTTGCTTAGTTGGGATTACTTCAGCTATACTAGATGTCTAAAATAGTTGATGCTTTATGGTGTAATAGGAAACAGTGGTTTGAACTCTATTCGTGGTAGATATAGGGGTTGCATTGTTTCACAGTTCCTAACTTTTTTGTTGCTTTGCGGCAATAAGGTTGCACGTTTTTATGCCTTGTATATTAATAGCTTTGTTATTATTCCTTTCGTATTAACGTTAAGTGCATGTTTATTCAACACAAATTGATATCAAGCAAAATTATTGCATGTGATTAAGAAGACTAATTATTTACGGGTGGCTTCCCTCGGGACGGATTATCCACGGCCTTTCACACTTCGAAAAAAAAAAAAAACTTTTTTCGGCAATTGTTAACTTAATGTAGATAAATGCACGCATTTTAACTTTACAAGTGCAAAATTTATTTTAGATATTCCTATTACTTTCTTCTCCTCCCTCCCAATAACGTCAAACCTTTTAAGATCACCGAACTCTGAGTAGTTGAAACCTGATTTTTAACTCTACACTATTTCCTGCTTTAGGTATTCACTACTTACTGATTTTTAGACCTACTCTACTTACGTACGTAAATGAGTGACCGGATCAGTTTAAAAAAAAAATCATCTCCATTCCGCTTTGAGTTTTTGTTTGTAACCTAGCTTGATCTGTTTCAGATAATCTGCTTTCACAGTTTGATCGCGCATGTGTGTAATCTGCATGAAAGGCTCTTCCCTATCACATTACACATTGGGCGGAGTAGTGCTACTGTTGTCTGTAGCATTTATTTAAGCTGCATGTATCACCTTAGATGTTTCTAAATGAGTAACGCCTTCTTGACCATCATGAACCTTAACAGTTCGCTTCGTAACACCCGTTTTTCAAATACTGGCTTTTTAAGGTCCACAATGGGGAATGGTCGACTCATTCCTCGACGCTATGAAAAGGAAAAAAATGCACATCAATTAAATAAAAACAAATAATGGAAGTCTTGATTTCTTATATAAAAACAGTAGTTGTTCAAAATGATGTGAAACAAATATTTTAAAAAATGATCATTGCCAAAAATTAGTTTTTTTTCTCACACGCATTTCTTGCATAGTAAGGCATTATGTACATAGCAGAAACTAAAATTTAGCAAATACTGCTAAGTGATGTATGAAAGTTCTAGAACGATGTACTCTGATAGATAGAATCAGCTTATAGAAGCGTAATGATATAGTACGCACCAGTATCTTTCCATTTATTTATTGCACTTTTATATTAATCTTCATATCAGTTTTTTAAAAAAAACTCAGGTTTGTGCTTTAGTTTTCTATGAGAGATAGTTTACTGATAAAGGATTCATAATTGCATAGCAATGCCAAAGCGTAAAAGCAATCTTTATCAGGGCTGCGTTGTCGGAGTTAGAATGATTTAAGTGTAAAGTAGTCGAGTCAGACCATCGAGAACAGACGAAATGGAGGGAGGGAAGACTTTTATTCGCGAAACAAAGACACCAAATCATGTGATAGATTTTAAAGCGAAGCAATGGAAGAAATCAGTTTTCTTTCGCTAGTTTCACGCAAAACGTGTCAACCATTCGTCGTTGCTAAGTCACGTGACTTGAGATCTTTGCCCAAGCTTTTGCTTAGCCAATGATTGGACTTGCTTCCTCCAGTTATAATTCCTGCTCTAAGAGTCAGATCCTTTTCCTCAAAATCCGCAACTCTGCCAATGTTTGCGGAGTTGAAGCCGGAGTCGAAGCCGATCTTGAGGTAAAGGAGAAGGAGTCGGAGTCAGAGTCGGTGATTTAGAACCAGTAAAACCTTCAAGTACCGAAATCATTATAAGACGCTGTCCGACCCTATATTACTGAGTAATTCTTATTCGTAATTTCGTGTCTTACACGTCTTAGAAATTAATGTGCCCTAAATGCCTTAGGAAATAACCCATGATAGCTTAATGATTTGAATTATGACATACAGTGATACAATACGACCTTTTCAGTGATACAATACGACTGGCATATGTTTGGTTAACTGTTTACATGTGGAACTTGATCAATGATAGCATCACCCCTGTTTGAAGTGACTGCTACTTATTAGCTTGTTCGCAAGAATGTTTTATTCACAATTCTGCTTCTATGCAACCCCTGCGTTACAGTTCACCAGAATATGACGTCAGAAACATAACACCCCGTTATCAATGAAACAGGCATAAACTAATTATTATAATATTCTACCCTAAATAGCGTACCCAAAATTGTTTTTTCTCCAGAAAACAATTAACTCAATACAATGTTAGAAAATGTCTTGTGTTATTTTTTTTAATGCAGTGTTCATTGGTTCAAGCATATTCATGCAAAATACTATTTCGAACGCTTAAAAAAAAGTTAATTCAACAAGAAATACAATCCATTTTTCTTTTCTTTCATGTTGTGAATGATTATGAAACGGTTATTATCAGATTTAAAAGTTAATTTTAAATTAATGTGGGATAGTGAATACTTAGCTCATTAAAATGCATTTAAGCAGACACACGATTTCAAAATTTGAGACTCAAATATTAGGTTACAATGCACTATGAAACTGTCCTGAATTGAATTTGAGATGGAAATGTTAAGACTAGTTGCAGATGTGTACACACAGTTTGAAATCAAGCCTTAAATGTTATTAGCCTGCTCATATTCAGCATACATTTATGCATACTATGCGAAAGGGCATATGGAGGGAAATAAATTTTGAAGATTCTGTAAAATTCGCAATAAAAAATATTCATTCTGCAAGGAAATTCATTTTTCTTCAATTTTTCTGAAAAATAAATAACCAACTATTGATACAATATGAAATACTGATTTTTTAAAAAGACTAAAATTGTTTATATTTACTGTGAATAGTATCAGGAAATGCAAAAGTAAAGCAAAACAGAAAAGTAAATAGATATTAAATTTTAGAATGTAAAAGTGAAAGGAAGCTATTGAGATTAAAAGAAAATATTTGTTGGCCAGGTTCAATGCCCTATGTGCCTATCCTTTTTTTTTTCTATTTGTGATCCATTCGCTTTCTACGAAATTCTGAGGGCATTAACCGATTAGAACTTTGTGGGCTTGAAAGAGCATCAAATGTACCTCAATTATTTATTTCAATTTCTTGTTTGGAAAACTTTCAATGGGATTTGAACAGTTCACAAACTTGAACGCACTAATCTCTTGAAGAAAAATTTTGCATTAATAGTTTTGATGAAATGCATGGAGTTGGCTAGACAAAATTCACAATAAATGATTTTTAATGTAAACTATGTTGATAAAAGATTTTATGAAATGATTGAATTATGGTTTTTGTACAGCCTAAAAGTGAACATTAATTTATATCAATGTAATTTAAAGCTTTTATCTGAAACAGTGCTTGCACTAAAACCAAAGCTTTTGAGCAATCTATAAGAAGTAAATACAAAAAATTAGGTAACTCCTTTGCAAAAAATTCCTAAGTCAATTCGAAAATTATAGTGGGTACGGAAAAAGAAAGCGTAAATACTTCTAGATCTAAATTCTTAATTTGAATAGTATTTCCGTTGTTCCTGGTATTTATTTTAATAGTATTTTATTATTATTGTATCTAAAAAATTGTTAGAATAAACGCAAAAGATGATAAACAGTTTTATTCCACAAACGAAATTTTATTGATAAAAAAATATGTATTGAAGTCAAAAAAAAAAAAAAAAAAAACCTGTATAAACCGAGGTAACCAAATTGGTCAACTTTATAACAGTTTCATTGAGTTTTATAATTAATCCACTTACATTTGAACTTTGTTTTTATCATTACCGAAAAGAAGGATGAAAATACGAGCTTGACGGCACATAAAACGTAATTGTGGTGTGTGTTCAGGGTGCTACATAAAATACTAACCTTAAGTTTTATTGCACATAAAATTTGCTGTCACGTTATAACTACGTACCCAATACTACTTTCATCAAACGCGTTTCAACGGCAGAAAAGGGGAAAATTGGAAGATATTTCTTTTCATTTCTAAAAGCATTCATTAGAAAGTTGAAACGCAAATGGCATTTTATTTTTCGAGAGCTTGACGAGGCAGGATTATGCAAATAAAAAAAGATATTTCTTCTTTTCCTGGGGGAAAGCAATGTATATTTAGGAATTACTTTTTTTTAGTGAAAAGCTTTGTTTTTAACATTCTTCATCAATTCAGTTTGTAGTAAAATTTTCTGAAATTGAATAACGTTTTATGCTCAAAATATATTAAAACCTGTTGAATTTTTAGTTTCATTTTCGTATTTTGAGTCTTTAGATTGCACAGGACGTCCGAAAAGTCCCTGATACATTTTAAAAATATAAATATTTAATAATTACTTGAGAAAGAGAGTTAGCTTTATATATTCACAAAATTGCCAGATTTTACGCACTTTAACCCGTTGCACAGAATTAGAGTGCGAATATCTGTATAACCGTAAAGTGTCTACCATGCAGGTAATGTGCTATTTCTGTAAAATTAATCTGTCGGTAACCGCCCAGTTGGAGTTAAAGCGTCTCATTAAATTACGGTATCTTACTTTAATTAAGATAAATACTTTTTCAATAGAGCGTTTTACGGCATTATATTAAAGCACCATTATTTGAATCTGCTTTACCACAACACTGATTATGCAGCTGCCATTCAAACATGATTAATAATTAGCAGGAGTGAGTAATTATAATTATTTCCCTATGCAAGTTTATCGAAGATACTCATTTTAAAGATTATAACCATTTTAATCCTTTTATAAAAGCGATAAAGAATATATAGTATTTCTCGTGTGTCCGCAATCTTTATCTGAGAAATACATGTATGCAGTATAACAATTTTTACCAGTAAAAGGACAGAGCACTTACATTTTGTCATTACGTTAAATGCTAAGTAAATAATCAAAAAAAAAAAAAAATATCAGTTGAAAGCGCCATATAAGGCCAACTTCAGGTTCAATACCTAATATCTCGCTCATTTATGATTCAATTGGCTGCAAATTCTGCACCTTCATCATATGACTCATAAAAAATGAGAAAAAAAGTATTCCATGTGAAAATTTAAGTTGCAGTTATGTTTGTCAGCAATTAAATAAAAATCTAACATGCAGGTAAGTATGCAATCTTAGTTTCATATGCTAATTTATTCATAACGACTAAGAAAGAGACACGTTTAGCTGTACGTTCCGATATTATTTATTTTTTAGTGCTCTGTTACACAAATTATAATGCATTCAAATCCAACATGGCGATAAAGGGCAACGGCGCTCACGTAAGCTGGTGAGTATATGACACCAGTTGATGGATTAAAACCAGCTCACATTGAGGACTCTCAGCTGTCTGAAGATGATGGTAATGAACCAGATAATTTGCTTCCAATGGAATAGGAAATGTGGACAAAAATCTGCTGTTTTTGTGGTGAATTCAGAAGAGACAACGAAACATGATTTTGTTGTACTCAGTATGTGGTTACAATATTTTAAAGTAGTTGCGTAAAGCCTCATGTACTGGTAAAACACATATGCACTGGGGTGCAATCAGCCCAGATACTGTTCATTTTCCTAAGCCGAGACTTAGCGCCAATTTGGGCATGCGGCAGGTCTGCTGAGATTTTATCAAAATAGGGAAGGAAACCCGGAAGTAAAAGGTTCAAAATAACGTGTTCAAAGACAACAAGTGCGAGCGGTAAGTGTCCATCCTCAACCTATCGCCCCTCTTTGAAATGAAATCTCTCCTGAGTGGTAGTCTTTGCTTTTGAGAACGGACAGTAACTACATATGTAACTTTCGGGTATTAAATGTTATACTCAAATTTTGAGCTCAATTACTCTACCATGTCTGGCATGACCGCTTATTCAGTGGTGTTGTTAAATAAACGATTAAAAAAATTCTCAAATTTTCATGCAAGTTAGTTGATTTCAAACTGTTCATAAGGCTTTGTAGTTATACAGCTTTAAAAATATACATATATTGCTGCGTTAATTTCAGCAGCTATTCATGTTTTCCTTAAAATGAGTGGCATTCCCCTACTTTCTTCTAAAGCTTTATGATTAGTCCTGCTTATATCTTAAGAAAAATTAGAAAATTTCAAAGATCTACTTATTCCAATGCGTTTTCTAACTATTTCTTTCAGGGGCAAGACGCTTTGCAGCTTGTAACCATCAGCGCTCCCTAGATTTTATGCAACACACTATCAACTACAAGAAGATAGTCCCTGTAGGTTATGAATGCACAGATTGGAAGGATTTCCTTGATGGCAAATGTGCTGAATGTGGATCAGACACGAAAAGATGTGCTATAATGGGAATTAGAGCCGACGAGTATAAACAATTTAGAAATAATTCTATTCAACATGCTCTTTACCTCAAAACTTCAGGAAAATCTCCCTTCTGGTGTAAGTAAATTATCATTAGCAATATTATGAAAAAAGTGAGAGAATGTGTTATATAGTCTATAAAAAACAACTTTTCATGATGAAAATGACAGTATGAAAGAAAAAACGTATTTTTATATCGTTATAGATCTAAGGATTGCTTACTAAGTAACTAAGGACTGCTTACGTTTGAGAATAACAATTTTGTAGCAACTCTTTCTGCAGTTGATTCAGGAATCACATATCGTTACTTTAATTTTAAAATCCGCAAAACTAATTTTTGTGATTAGGAGGTATTTTTGCATGACTAGCTGCAGAGTCAACTGGTGTAAATAAAAACAGAGTTTTAATGTTTCAACTTTAGATTGGATAATTTTTTTTTTTTTTTTTTTTTTTTTTGGATGAATTGAGATTTTTTTTTTCCCGGTATACACATTTTTTGAGAGTAACTGGGTATGAAAAATATTGTCTTTTTCGACAAGTTATTAGCGAGTGATATCCTATTTACATTTACCCCCGCGTATTTTCATTTATTCCAGAGACTGGGGGGATGGTGTGGGAAACAACGCTTTCTTTCTCCATGAGATGAAATAGGTAGATAATCACAATATGCAAAATCAGTTTTGAAATTCTGCGGCTCATAGTGCACTTAATAAATTCGCCAAATACAACCTGAAATCATTTTAAAAGAACAAACTCACAGAAAATTAAACTACGCTTAATATGTACATGTACACCACAAAGCTGAAATTTACGTCAAAACTTCATCTTACAAAAATTATTTTTAAATTAAAGAAAAACGCCTTCAAAAAACTCAGGATCTAAAAGGCAACAAATAGATAGTAAAATTTACGTAGGATTTTCTTCCCCCATACCACAAATCAAATTTATTTTCCAATTGAGGCAGTGAGAAGCAAAGGGATGTAAGTGGCAAAATTAAAGATTTGGAGATATCCAGCGAAAATGGAAGAAGAGCCTTCCCTCTGTCTTGGAGCAAGAGATAGTATCTGGTAGTTGCTGCTGTGCAGCATGATTTAGAAAAAAATCAATGAAAGCCTATCTAGGACTTCATCTTTAAACGTGTTTTACTCAAAACTTGAAAATATTCACTTGCATCCCTTTACACTGCCTCAATTCCAGTATAAAAGTCAACTAAACTAAACACCCAATTAAAAAATAAACACTAGTGTTAATTACTATACGATAAACTATTTAAAAAATTAACTAATTATGTTCGAAACTCCAATAAACTATAGAGGACGCTGCAGCCATACTCTCTACTGGCGGATGAAAAAGGTAAAACAAACACACGCCATAACTTATAACTTGCTTTGACTCTTAGTGAATGACAGTAATTTTTCATCGTGTTTGTGGGAAGCTTACTTTTCTATTCTTCTGAAATTACATTACACCATAAACTGTCTGAAGCCTGTAATTTACCCCAAAGAAAACACGTGGAATGGAATGTTTTACCTTTTTCTTTAGTATTATTAATCACCGCAAGGTATCGTATTCAAGCTCTGGAGTTGTGAATACAATTTTTTTAGTCTTTAACCACCTTTTAAAGTTGGCGTATGAGGTAGAAGTTTGAAAAGATTATAAGTGGTCGTATTAACGTCTCTACTTGTCACTAGATGGCGTTACACTCGTTTGTGTTTAGTTAAATGATTCCTTAATTAAGGATTCGGTAAATAGTCAGTTATTTATAGGAGGCATATATAGTAAGTAGTCAGTAGTTTATAGGAGGCACCGACTTCAAATGGTAATTATAAATTAAGAAATTGTATATAATTAGCTAGGTATCAAAATCGTATAATAATTAAAATCAGTGTTTATTATTCAATTGAATGCTTGGTTTAGTTGATTTTTGTACTGGAATTGTAAAATAAATTCGATTTTTGGTTTAGGTAGGAAAACGTATGTAAATGTTACCAATTATTTTTTACTTTTTAATTCCTGGGTGTTTTTGGAAGCCAGTGTTTCTTTATTTAAAAATAATTTATTACTTGTACTGACTGATAAAAAAGCAATACGTTGATCTAAAATTTTTACATATACTTTTCTGTTTAAAAGTTTTGACGATATCCTTTAAAAAGATGCCAGTAGTGAATATATGCACCTATTGAAATTTCAAAATCCTGAAAGATAAATAACATTCGAGCTAACGTCTTGATTATGATCAAGTCCTGACACATCTTTGTCGCTTGTAATCGCTTGTGAGAGAAAGAAGAAAGAAAAAGCAAGAATAATTATGTGCTAGTTTAACACTTCTCTTCAATCGCCTAAATCATTATAATGACGCAATTTTTTTCGTTTCAGAGACATATAAATTTTACAGAAGCGATAAGCTGTTGTAAACGTTGAGAATAAGAAACTTGATATTAAAGCAACGTGTCAAAACCCAAACTTGTTAAAAGCTTTGAGTGTATAAGATATGTTCTTTAAAATAACATTATTTATAAATATCAGCATCACATTACATCATTAATTAAATGAAAAACCAAGTTTTACTTCGTAAGGTGTACATACAGGAGCATATTAATTTAAAATTCAATTTTCTTTTTGCTATTCCGTAGTAGTGATTTTCCGCGCCATTTCGTTTATCTTTCTACCTGACGATAACTTATAAAATGATATACTGCATGATCTCTTAGTACAATAAAAAACATTTTGCTATTTGATAATTCAGCCATTAACTCTCGATTTTTTAATAGATAAAAGATAAATATTTTCCAGAAGAACCAAAGCATTATCTATAGAAGGAAATGCTTTACTTCTAGATAAAACTTGATGTTTTAGAGAACAATGAAATTATTTAAAACACAGATTCTTAAATTTTCAAATTGAACTATTATAATAAACAATATGTCTTGCTTAAACTGTCAAAATAGTTTTTTCTCCAAATACGCATTTAAGTAAACCTCGCTGTTTCTGAAAAGTACGAGCTATTTATTATGAAGTTTGCATTTGCATTTGGCTGACATGTTTCATGCAAGATGGGTAATTCTTTTTTTAAATATTATGGAAATTTACTTCTGTCATGCTTTCAGAGAGAGAGAGTAATTCCATAAGATTGAGAACACTATTAAAGTAAAGCAGTTTCTGAAAATACTTGTCATTTCTTTTTTGATTTCGGAGAAGAGTAGTTATACTAATATACTACAAAGAAAGGGACATCAAAAGTTTAAATGAGTAATGCAGTTATCAGGAGGGAGAATGAAGTCTACAGCACCATTTTTTCTTGTATTTATTGAAATTCGACTCTAGTATATGCTTACAAGTTTACATGTATTAAATTATTCATTTAAAAAATTAAAGTGTATGTGCGCAGGTTAGTCAGAAAGTTGGTTGCACTACTTCGTAAATATGTTCCGTATATTTTGATGACACTGTGTGGCAACACATCAGACATGTACCTTTATCGGCGCTAACGTGAAGCTTTAATCAACAACGAAGCTTTGTATTTCGTACACGCTGCGCCGAAAGCTCTTTCGCAGAAAGATTTTTGACGCAAATCTGCCTCAAACTGCGAAAATCTTAGTATGCCATTAATTTTCCCTCAAATTTTTAAAGTTTTTTTAACTGCTCAAAATTCAACATGAAAGGACAAACAAACAAACACACATACACACACATACATATCTATATATATATTTGTATATATGCACACAGTTGAAAAGGGAAAGGATGGCAACGATTGTAGCTTTCCGACTTGTGGAATAGAAGAGGGAACTTTCTGTCAGTTTTCAAAACTTTTATGACATTTTTTAAGTGTGTTCACATGAAAAAAATTATGCATTTTTACATAAAAATATCATTTTAATATGATTAGCGCTGTTAATCTTTGAAGAGTCAGGGGTATTACTGACCTCCAATTAAAGTTACTGATTGTGTGTATTATCTACTTACCGTATTACCCGGCATTATCCGTCATTTCGGAAAAAAGCGAGGTTGACCAGCATGCCGGGAAATTTGAATTTTCCGGCATGCCGCATAATTTGATGTTTATTTTGCAACAAAACAAAAGTAAATTTTCCCATTCAGTTCCAATCAGAAAGCCAACCACTGTAAGGAAAAAAAATAATTAAATCCTGGAAGAAACTCTTTTTCAAAAAAAAAAAAATGTGTATTGCATATAATATGTGCTTGTTATTTGTGGTAGGTCATTATTAATGGATTTAATTAATGCCAATAAAGTAATCGATTCAGAAGCAATCATCGTTACTGCGATTTTTACATATTTTTTTTAAATAAATTAATTCAGGTTCCTTTCAGCGAGGTAAGTTTAATTTTTAGCCTACTTTCCTAGTAAAAAAGTCAGAGAAAGAAGAAAAAGGCATGAAAGAAGGCTTAATGCATTTTGAAAATATCGCGAAAAACAAAAAACAGTCAAAAAAAAAGAAGTAATTAAGTAGCCGTCGAAAAATTAAAAATTGGAATGTAGGGTATTGAGATAGGGAAAAATTTCTGTCGGTCTGTCTGTCTGCCGCCCCCCCCCCCCCTAATAACTTTTGAGTGAATGGTCCGATTTGAACTTTTTTTTTTCCAAAGATGTCGGCGATGACACCTCATTTCTATATTTCGCTTTTTGATTTGACCTATATTTCGTTCAATTTTGAACAGTTCAAAAAAACTTAACATTAGCGCCTACGAGGAAATTCAAGGCAATTCTGAACTTAGAGGCGAATCTGCTTCGAACAAACTTCGTTGGAAACAGCTCTTGACGACAAACTCCCGGTTCCGACTCCGAGAATTGTGGGGCACCTGACTCCGACTCCGACTCCTGTGCCTGACAATTAGTCGGACTCCGACTCCCCGACTTCAATTCTGACAAAATGAAAAATGACTGAGGAAAAATGACTGACTCCGATTTTTGGACATTCAACTCCAACTCCGACTCCTTTATCCCAAAATAAGTCCGACTCCTACTCCACAAACATTGGCAGAGTGGCGGACTCTAAGGGAAATGACCAATTCCAACTCCGAGTCTTTGAATTAAATACCTTCGGCTCCCGAATCTGACTCTTTTATCCCAAATGACATTGACTCCGACTCCGACTCCGCAGCCATGGTTTTAACTGTGAAATAACTATTGTTAATATGACTTGTTTTTATTTTCACTCTAAAGTTTTAATTTATGTATTCAGTTTTCGGTGGATAAACTCGAAGTCCTTTATGTTTCAACATAAAGATATGAGCAGACATTTTTTTTTTCTGACAGTGAAAATGTTTTCTTTAAGTTGACATTGTGTTGTTTTTATTTATTTTGAAAAGCACATTAATTCATTTTAAAAATTATTTTTTTGGCAACAGGTAAAAAAACAAACGATTTTTTTTTTTTTGATATGATGTATTTATTTTAATAAGCTTATTAATTTTAATTACATTTTTTTTTCTTTTTGAAAGCCGTTAAAAAAAAATTTTATTGGAAAAAAGTGTATTAGCTACTTTGTTTAAAAGGTGCTGCTATGTTATTTGTTCGTTTATTTATTTATTTTTTACGCATATAATTTTTTAGATGAGTGAGACGTAATTTATTCCTAGAAATCAGCTTAAAATATTAAAAAAATATGCTTGAAACAATTTGCGATTTTAGTTAATTTTGAGAATATTGATCTGATACTAGAAAGTAGATATGGGTTTACGAGAAAGTAGGCTCGTTTAGTTCTAGACGGAACTTCTTGTTATCCATTGAATAGTTATAGTAAATTCTTTAACACTGGTTTAGTGGTGGTAACGTACTGCTTATGTTTGCTTACTTTTAATTTAATTTTTATAAAAAATTTTCGTTATTAAAGAATATTTTTCTTGTTAAAATGACAATTGACATTGTAGGTGAATATTTTTACTAAATTAAACAATTTTTTTAATTCTAATTCGATGTGTATAGAATTTATATTCGTTTTTAAGCTGAACATTTATTTTTTATCGCATTTATTTTTTTCCGAACCTCAATTTTTACGGCATGCCGGAAGGGACCAGGCAAGTGTTATTGAAAATCTGGTGACCCCCGAATTTTGCAGCATGCCGGATAATGCGGGGTAATACGGTATTATTGAGGGCAATCTTTCATATGTTGCGTCACATGAGATGTTTAAGGTTCAATTGCGCAAAATAATTTTCCCAGAGTTTTTTTTATTTATTTTGGAAGCTGTGGAATTGCACCAGATGTTGAAGTTCAATGAACAAGATAACTTTCTCTCTCTCTCTCTCTCTTTTCTTTTTTTTAGCTTTCATTTTAAACTACAGCATAGCAAAAAAAAAAAATGGGAACGAAAATCAAGAAAAAAAATGACGCCCATATGGATCTTTAATGGTGTGTTTAAAACCTAATATTCAATTTTTTTTTTATTATGTTGTATTGCGTACAATCTCTCCTAGATTTACTTTACACATATAGGAATTAGATACATCAACAAAATGTTAATGACAGTTTAAAAGACATGTGATCTCATTTGAATCATCTGTGCAAATGTTTCTGCAAAATATTTATTTGAACTTTTTATAGTCCATTTAAAAAACGTAAAATAAATTAGTTATATGCCCTCATAGTTCTTAAGTTGATAATAATGTCTGAAACGAAATTTTTAAAAGTCACACGCTAAACAATGCGAATATATATATTTTTTAATATCAAACGGCGTTTAAAGGTTGAAAGATTTAAGGATTGTGTGTTTCCAAAAAAGGAAGACCAAATAATCACATTTTATTGTTGAAGAAATTAGAAAATAATTGCTATATTATACCTTGTGAGTTTTCTTATTTTCAATTCTTTACCTTCTTATTTTAGTATATCACTACCAAATAGCAATAAAATTATTCAAACCACGGACATCGCATAAGGATGTCAAAGGCACACTGGACGTTACTCTTTTTGGAAAAAAAGCTGATGAATTAGTTCATGTGCAAAGCACGTAAGTTTTCCTCTAAACTTTACTTTGTCTTTGATTATAGGTTTAAATATTGCTTAGCATAAATGTTTAGAGGTTCAAATTACAGTCGGTTCCGGTTAATAGGATCACATTGGACCTAGGCCCGTTTGTTCCTAATAACCGGGTGGTCCGATTAAGCGAACAGGACTTGTAAATCCTGACCTAACATACTGTGCACAAAACATTTAAATGTCCTTATGATTATTGAGAGCCCCTGTATAGTGAGCATACACAGAAGAAAAACTGCTGTTAACGAAATCTTTCCATTAAAAAATAAATTAAAATAAAGCGAACAATATGTTTACACTCGTTTAACAACGTGTTCAGACCGATACGGTTTTAGTAGTTATTCCTTCCAGTCAGTATCGATTCAATTTCGATCAATCCTCACCCAAAAACTAAAAAATATAGAAAATATTCAAAAAATATTATTCATAACGTTTTACTTTTTATTAGGGTACAAGAAGCTGCTGAAAAGAAATACTTTTTAGGTTTAAAAAGTAAGTTCCTGCAGAAACGTAATACAAAGTATACTGTACACAAACCGCAATATAATTCAAGTATGAGTCCAAACGAGAAACTTTTCAGAAACTAGATTAAGTATTATCCGAAACAATTTCAGCGACAAGTTCAGTATAGTCCGAGAAAGTCAAATACTAAAAACAAGACGATTAATGACTAATTCCACCAAATCGATTCTGAGCCCAGAATATGAGGACAATTATATGCTATCCTATACGAAAGAGGTTTGTTGTCCTGGATTTGTGCCGGCATCAAAGGTCGAGGTTTTGAGATTATCGGAACCAACGAAACGAAATCATAAGTAGGTATAGAAGCTCAACCACATTAAGCTGATGCACTGAAATTGAACCTAGCAGCATAATTGCAAACCAGAATCGATTCGTAAGTTTTGATTGAACTTGAATCTCTGAGCTGTAGAATCATTACGATCCACTACAGGGTTTATCTGCTGATAAAGATGTGTAAGTATATTTGTTGCAATAGTACTCGTTAATGAATTAACTAAAAATGTATAAAATATCATTAAATAGAAAAAATAGGCAAAATAAATTTATCAATCAGATTTGAAATAAAATAAATGCAATTTTACAAACTATTAAAACATTTGAAAAATTGCAAAAACTTCAGCAATACCATTCGTTTCATCATCGTAAAAAAAAGTTAAATATTAAAACAAAACAACAAAAAAAAATTGAACATGGTCTAAGCATTATCCACATGATTTTATAGCAGGGAACTTATGATATACAGGGTGGTTTAGAAATAAAGTGAGGTTTTTAGAGTCTTCTAGCGAGTAAAGTGTAGGACAAAACATAGCCAAAGTTCATGGGCGTACATAATGAACAATGCGATTTTGATTTCTAAAATAAAACGAGCTGATGTGTGCATCACATGACTTCCTTTTACTCCAATTTAATGTCATTTCCCCATTATTCGCTATTTTAATGTGATTCAATATTTATTCTCTAAATATCACCAACAATGGCCAAATTGAAACCAAAAAAAAAAAAAAAAACTCCGCCAAATTTGTCGCCAAGTTGGCGACAAAACTTGGCGACCAAAAGACTGGCGATATATCGCCAAGTGTCCGACAAATTATAACGCCACTTGAGTTTACATCGAAATTAACAATGATTTCCCCCCAAAAAGGTGCAAAAGACCCCCTTAGGAACATCCGAAAGCAACCAAAAGGGGAGGTGCACAACTAGACCCCACTACGAGTCTATGTACCAAATTTCAACTTTCTAGGACATACCATTTTTGAGTTATGCGAGATACATACGCACATACGCACATACACACATACGCACATACATACAGACGTCACGAGAAAAGTCGTTGTAATTACCTCGGTGATGGTCAAAATGGATATTTCGCGTGTCTATACATTCTTAGGCACTTTTCCGCATGTGGTCGAATCGAAAAAAAAACTCAACATTCATTTGGGGGTGAGCAAAATGGAAATTAAGGGCGATTTTTGAGTGAAAATTTTTTCGCGAATACAATACTTCCTTTTTTGTAAAAGGAAGTAAAAATGGTAAAAAAAAGCGTATCAAAGAGGCTGTCCATAAATGACGCCACACTTCTTTTTAACACTTGTGACACCCTCCCCCCCCCCCCTTCTTCACAGAATGTCCCACTTTACTTCACCCACTCCCCCCTCTTCGTCACATGTCACAATATTTTCCAAAAACATATTATAAAATAAAATATGTGTGATGTTAAACTTCTTGTTGCCCCTCCCTCCCCCTTGTCACTTTTTTTTTCTTTTTATGTCGAGCGTTTTCAATTCGAAACTCAAAAAACAAGTTAAAACTGTGTAAACTATACATTAATACAAAATTTTCTTATAAGAGTTTTATCAGTGTGAAAGTTGTCTTTTACATCGTTCATTTAAATTACACAAAGCATTTCAAATAGCAATAACAAAAACTGGGAACTTTGACATTTTTATCTTAGTTAAACCGGCTGGCCACATTTGACTAAAGCATTAAGTTGCAAGCACAGATAACCCGAAGAAAAATATTCTGCTTTCAGTATTGCAACATGTAATTCCGAAAATTTTGTGAAATATTTCTTTTTCTGCCAAATTTTTAAAATATCATCCCCGGCAACGCAGAATGACACAATCTCTCACTGATTGAGGCATTCAGACAGAGAGATTTTAAGTTCTTGCCTTTAGATATGCAGTAGTTTAACATATGTTTTGGGATGTGTCACTCCAGGGCTCAGTAAAAAACTAAATTATTTAAAACGGTTTCTAAATTTAATTTCATACACTTGATTAAATAAAGTATTTCTGCAGCAGCATTTACCTTAAAATTTTTGTGACTTGTATTGGTATTTCAAAAATCAAACTATTCAAATAGTATGATTCAATGATTGCTTCACTCTTACACATTAAACGATGAGTTATAATTGAATTGCAACACAAATTCTATACTATTTTTATAAATGAACAAAATATTTTCTTAGATTCGAAAAAGAATATTTAAAAACATAAAACCTAAAATTATAGAAACGAATTTTTTTCTGTTAGTTAAATTATAATTAATGATTGAAACAATATTTAAGAGATACATTTCAAAGTTCATTGAACGCTGAACACGTGCTTTGGAGTTATAAAGAAGTCTTCTTTTTCAATTCATAAATATGTGAGTTTCGGGATGTAACCGATTATTTACATCCAAAAACTCGCAAATTGATGAACTTCTATAGTTTTGAAATTAGAGTTGTAAAACCTTGTTTGTTTTATAAACGTTTTACTTTTTAATCAGAATGTATCACTCGCGGGTGACTAGCACCCCCCTCCCCTTCCCAAGAAAAAATGAAGCATAGAAAATCAAGATTTTAAGTTGCACTACTTTTTTACTTCGTTTGTACTCAAACACTGCAACGTACTCAAAATGTTTTGACATGTTATTATTCCTGTTTACATTTATAATCAAAATGTAGTTTTTTTTATTTGGCTCTTTTGTCGTCGGGGAACGATATTTTCTAGCTCTGATTTTGCTGTTTTTCCCCCTTTCTTTTTTTCTTTTTTTATTTTTAAATATATTCCTAATTTTCCTTGCACTGAAGAATGTGTAACTCCGAAATTCATGTAAGCGAGTATTTTCATTGTGAAAAAAAAAAGGTTGATTAACTCATGCAAACAGCCGAAGCAAAAATAATGCTTCACAACTAATAAAATTTTCGGTTTGATGACTTAATCCTGAATGAGTTAACTTTATTCGAAAAAATGTATTTCTTTAACATCATCCTTTTTTTTCTTTATTTAAATAGTTCAGTAGTTTATATCAGGGCATAAGTCAGTGGGTAAAGGGCGCAACCGCGTTCCCGTTCTGATTTATTAGCAAAACCAAACTTTTTCCATCATTTCTAAGAATAGTTTTTGTTATTATTTTATTTTTTATCATGGCACTTTTTTTCAATACAAGATGAATGATCAATTTACCTTTCGTCAATTTGTCAGGAAGTGTTTGGAAGTTTTAAAAAATTATTTTGTTTTTTTACACATGTCGTGTATCCACACGTATATTTTAATAATAGAGCCAATATTGGAAAAGAGTTTGTGGTTATGTAACACAATAGATGACGTTGCTTTTAGGAGAAATAAGAATTTGCTCTTTAACCAGTTAATTTCCCAAGCCTGTGAAAAAATTACATATTTTACATTATAATTCCACTACATTCGTAATCAGTTGTATAATGTAGTATATCCTATTTTTTTATGTTTCCTTCAATTTGTTGAGTTCCAGCTTTATTAGAGTAAATTCATATTAACTCATTTTTATATTAATATTTTCCAATAAGAAATAGTTTTTAGAATGAAGAAAGAACAGACTGAAAAGTATCAGAATTACAATTGTTGAAATTGCCTTCGAAAAGAAATTTATATTCAAAAAAAGCAGATTTTGTTAGTCTTAGCTACATCATAAATATATTCAACGCAGATACTTATAAACATTGTTAACGCTGTATAGAATTAGAAGATTTTTACCTTTCAAAAATCTTGAAATATTGAATTCTAATAGGGGCTCATGAGTACAGGCGCATATAGGCACAGAATGCTTGTCTTAGGCCCTGATTGAAATAAATTTTAAAAAAAAATTCATTATTGTATGTTTCACTTGAATTTCTAATTCCAAGTTCATTTACAACTTTATTCATTACTTTTAAAAAAATCCATTTTGTATATAAATATTAGAAAAATTGAACTTAATTGTGTGCTTTTGATAAAAAGTTAGAATATTTGTAGAAGTGACAGAAAAACATTTTTTTTTATCCCACCTTACGAAGGGAACAAATGTCACACGTTTTCTTTCATGACAGCAATTTTCAACCTTAATTCCCTAGTTAAGGGAATTACTTTTCTTACTTTACTTACTTTTATACATTTGTTTCTTACTTTCTACTTTTCAGAGCGGCTGATTTCTACCACGGAGCTCGTTATCAGTACCTTGTTACAACTGAAAAGGACCTTGGAGATATCAAATCTGTCAGTATAAAATGGATTAGTGCATCTAAAAATCCAATTGATTTGATCAAAAAACCACTGCTTCACGTAGAGTATGTGACAGTTATACCAATGAATGAGATTGAAAAGACGTAAGTAATGCAATTCGGTATTTGTTTAAAACATTTTCCTTGTTTTCAACTAAATGTGTTTGGTACATGGGATGAGAAAACATACATTAATTAAGTCACATTAAGCTCTTTGTTATGTTTTCTGAACTGTGCTGCTATTTTTTATTTTTCAAATTACACTTCAAATCCTCATCTGTTTTGAAATGCTCAATTTTTTTCATATTCATTTGAAAGTATTGCGTGATGATGATTTCAAAGCACCATTCTTTTTGATATAACATATGATAAATTTACTTTCTGTTAACGGAGTACAATTGAAATTTTTTAGTCATTATTACAGTTTTGAAATTGTAGCTCAAAACTGCATAACAATATTGCGAACAAAATTCCAGTTCGTTTAAGGGTACTAAACCAGATGATGCTTAAAGATACTAATTCTGTTAGTGTAAGTTGCATTTATTGTAAAAGTTTTAAGTTCATGATCATTTCAGTAAGAAGACAATCCCTTAACCAACTTTTAATGTTAGAGAGAGAGAGTTTCATATAGTATATTATTCCTAAAACTCCGACAGATTTTATGTGTCTCTAGTGTACTATTTAAATGTGTGTGAGAGAGAGAGAGAGAGAGAGTTTTTCGTTTCTTCTCCTCTTGTGAGTGTATCAGTGTTGCAGTTTGAACTATCGGCTGAGTCTAAGTTGCCGAAATAGAAAATGTGACATAGATATGAGACAATACATTATGTACAATTGAAAAAGGAAAATATTTTGTTTAAAGGAACCTTCCCAGGTAGTGCAAGTAACCTTCAAACACTTTATAATAGTTTACACATCGTTAACAACTATTTCAAAACGTTTATAAAACGAATTGTGCTACCTGGGTTTATGATAGAGTACTTAGCTGTTTTCAAAATTTTGCAAATTTGGACCTTTCTTAAATGCGATAAGCTTTATGATTTCTCTGAATTTGCAGTGATTAAGGAATAAAAATAACCGAATAACAAACGGAGTCCAAAAGTCACTGTAATCTTTTATCTACCGACATGCTTAAATTTTAAGGACATTAAGTTACGTATAATTCTTCTTTTTTCTTTGAAATATTTGTTTGATGTATAGATTATTAGATAAATATTTGTTAATAGTATGGAAGAACTCAGAAATTACCTTCATGTCCTGGAATGCATCATGCTTCAGCTAAATATAATGTAAATTAATCAACATTTTCTGAAATTTTGCATTAATCCTTTGTACGAAAGCTTACAATTTAAAACTGTATAACATGTTTACTCTTATATATTATTCCGTTTTTTTTTTTAAATTACTTAATTCAAATTTCAACTACCATTTATATTATTTATCAAACACTTATTTTAAAACTTTTTTCTTATTGCAGGCCTAGAGACATGACGAATCGAGTATTCTGCGGTAAACCTGATAAAGGAATACCACAAAAGACAATAGCATCTTTTCTGAGAGACGACAAGTGTCTTAAGTTTCTCTAACTTCAATATAATGTAAATAAAAAGAAGCTTACCTATGTTTGGACTTTCTGCGGAATAGAATAAATGCTTACCCATATAACCTCCTATATTATGTTTCATTTTTTAAATCATTTGCTACAAGTCATTTCAACTTGTGAATTAGTAGTGCATAATGGCTACGGTGTTTTTGAATTCTGACGTAGACAGGTTAAATTTTGAGTAGCTCTCAAATTAATTTTAATGATTGCTTAAAATGATAAATCTTATTTCTAAAACAAAAAGTAAGTAATTGTAGTCTATGTGAAAGCATATGTCGTTGCAATTTGTCTCAAATTGTGTTTACATTTATTTATGGACGATTTTTGAAGGTAATATAGATTTTAATGTCTTCTAGAAATGTCTTAACATTATTCACAAACATGAAAGCCTTTGTTTCAGCAACATTTTTAATGTAAAGAACGAGTAAAAAATGTAAAAAAAAAATGCACTCATATTATACCGACCTCAATATACACAAGCAACACGTATAAGGAGTTTGTTATCGTAATGACTCTTGCAAGTCTCAAACAATGTGAAGGAGAGCAGCGCACTAATTGATTTATCACAATGATCTTTAGGTGTTACTTACTATGTGTAATCGCAGGGTAACGATTGTTAGAAAGCGCTTGTTACTTTACAAAGTTACTTATTTTTACTTGTTATTACCATAAAGTGCATTAGTAAAACGCAAAACGCCTTTTATCAAAAACAATAAGAAATCCTTTTTCATCTATACACAACCGAGTCTACTTTTATCAAGTTGTTTTAATACTGGGTTTGCTTGCTGTCATGTTGCTTTTGTACTACTAATACATGTTGTTGTTGCTGTGTGGCGTGGTGGTCCCGGGTTCTGAATCGCGGTGGCCAGTCGGAGGATTTTTGAGATGCAAGAAATCGTCAGCGCCCATGTCGCATGATTTTGCGGCATGTGAAAAATTCCTAAGGTATTCGTTTGGCTCTGAATTCCCTCCGCAAAATTAAATCCCTAGTGCAGCTTTGCATCGCAAAGAGCCCAAGTGCTTCCATCTGGTAGGAAACTTGACGTCAAAATTACCTGTGCCATTGATATCCGCACCTCAGTGGTGGCCCATAAAAGACTGGATGCCGTATCAGGGTATCGCACTAGGTCTGAAAAGGGCTGAATAGCCTAACGCAGTCCTATTAAAAATGCTTTAATATATAGACTTTTTAAATACATTAAGAATAGAAATACTTTTTACGGTTTTTAATATACTCATTCTCTTTTCTCTTTTTACTTTGTTTCAAGCGTGAGAAAGGTCGCTATAGATCAAACCAAACACGCATCTCTTTTTTTTTTTTTCGATCTAAGCTATTGCACTAAGATCTAAATCTCCAAGAAAATTAAAATATTAACTTATTTCATAATTTACTTTGTTTCATTATTTACTAATTTCATATTTGATGTGTAGTACCGATTCTAAGAAAGGTAAACAGTAAAAGTTCGAAAATATCAAAGTTCAATCTTAAAAGTTCGAGTAATTACCCTAACTCTATAACATTCAGCCAAAACTTGATAAGCTTTGATGGTTACTAATCCACAAACTTAGAAACTAAACATGTAGACATAATAAATGCAAGCTTTCAATCTACGCACAGCTTTGCCATAATCAAGGATTTCACTTTGGAGCTCGTCCATCAGGAGGGTATTAGTGGAAAAAACATATTAATGCATGCTAATGCTACGTAGGAAACATTTGATGCTATTAAAAGATACTTGATGCAAACACAGGAAGTCAGTCTACTTTTGTTTTTTGAAACTTGAAACAAAAGAGATAAAAGGCATTGTCATTTTATATCATTTCGTCAGCATCATTGAGAGTTCAATTCTAGCTTAAACATTGATTTAAAAGTATTTTTATGGTTCGTTTTTAAAAAAATGGGTTGAATGGATGATTTCAAAATACTACTTCCAGGAAATTTTAGAGGATAGTACCATAACAGAAAAATAACTTAGAGTGATACTTGGCCTAATACTCTCAATGCACGATTTTTTTTTCTTTTTTTGGCAAAATATTTCACGCAATCTTTATTTAGTTACACATTTCCGTTACAAAGTAATGTTAAAAGGAAGCAACATTAATTTTTAATTAAATAACTTTAAAAACACATTTTATACGGTTCATTTTAATCAAATTAATATTATAAATTTGAATTCTATTTTCTCTCTTTATAAAATAGGTTGAATCTAAAATTTTTGTTGTAATAAACCAAAGAAACGTCTTTTAAGGCGGTTTTGAATCCAATTTTTATTACAAACTAGCTGCATTGCCTGGCTTTGCACGGTCTACCTCGAAAATAAAAGTTATGTTAAGTAACACATGTTCAATAATCGGGTTTCATTTAGAGAAAAAAAAACTGCAAAATTTCCCGTCAAAATAATCATTCCTAAAGAAAGAAAACGGCAAATCGAAAATTCCCGAATAAATTAAACGCAACCTACTAAAATCCTTAAAAGAAAGAAAGAAGATAAAGCGCCAAATAATAATCAAAAGGAGAAATTTTTACCCCGAAACAAAAACAAAATTCTATTTAGTAACAGTCGAGAAAAAAAGATGGCAACCTTCTGAACGCTAATCTAAAATGAGATTGCGCAAAACAATAAATTTCCGATACGAAAATAGAGTTCCATTAGTCTTAAAAGTGCTTTTAAATTTTTTCAAGGTGATTTTACAGCCATTTTTACTTCCTTTTACAAAAAAGGAAGTATTGTATTCGCGAAAAAATTTTCACTCAAAAATCGCCCTTAATTTCCATTTTGCTCACCCCCAAATGAATGTTGAGTTTTTTTTTCGATTCGACCACATGCGGAAAAGTGCCTAAGAATGTATAGACACGCGAAATATCCATTTTGACCATCACCGAGGTAATTACAACGACTTTTCTCGTGACGTCTGTATGTATGTGCGTATGTGTGTATGTGCGTATGTGCGTATGTGCGTATGTGCGTATGTATCTCGCATAACTCAAAAAAGGTATGTCCTAGAAAGTTGAAATTTGGTACATAGACTCGTAGTGGGGTCTAGTTGTGCACCTCCCCTTTTGGTTGCTTTCGGATGTTCCTAAGGGGGTCTTTTGCACCTTTTTGGGGGGAAATCATTGTTAATTTCGATGTAAACTCAAGTGGCGTTATAATTTGTCGGACACTTGGCGATATATCGCCAGTCTTTTGGTCGCCAAGTTTTGTCGCCAACTTGGCGACAAATTTGGCGGAGTTTTTTTTTTTTTTGGTTTCAATTTGGCCATTGTTGGTGATATTTAGAGAATAAATATTGAATCACATTAAAATAGCGAATAATGGGGAAATGACATTAAATTGGAGTAAAAGGAAGTCATGTGATGCACACATCAGCTCGTTTTTAATTCGAAGGAAGTGAATGAACTCTATGGGTACTTCTGAATGGCGTTAAAATCGGGTGATTATTTCAGCTTGAAAGAGGAAAAACTCCCTATGTTTCTTCTCGGGTGCTCAAGTACGTCCCGGCCAAATTTGGGCCGGGAACAAAGAATAAATATGTATATATATATATATATATATATATATATATATATATATATATATATATATATATATATATATATATATATATATTTATTTATTTATTTATTTATTTATTTATTTATTTATTTATTTATTTATTTATTTATTTATTTATTTATTTATTTATTCTTTGTTTAATTTATGTAGATTTAGATTAAAAGTTTTATGAATGAAGCATTTAACAAGAGTGGTGAAATTTTTTATTTCAAGAAGAATGATGAGAATTCTCAATTATTTAAGTTCCCACCTTCAAAATACACATTTTTTTTTTTCTTTACAACTCAAATTTTTAATGTAAACATAAATATACGTTAAATGTCGAAAGAGCACAGTGAGACATTTTTAGGAACTCAAATTTTTAATGTAAATGTAGGTTAAATGTCGAAAGAGTATAGCTTGACATTTTTTGATGGAAAAATTATTTGTCCTCGTCACTTTGTTAACGAGGCATAAGATCATAAAATCTGCCGAATTTTTCAGAAAAGTGCCAAATTTTAAGACTTGGCAAGAAAATTGACGATTTTTCTTAAAACTTCGGCAGATTTTAAAACATCATATTACGAATACGGAAACAAGAGGGCAAATAATTTATGCGTTCAGCTTTCTATGCTTTTTCGATTGGTAAGTATTTAATTTTTTCTCAGCTACACTATCGTATGGTTTCTTGGTTAGATCCGCCGATATCGCGCACTTTGCTCAAAAAAAACTTTTTCTCACGTTCTTCTACGTTTTCTTAACACGTGCATGAACGATTGCATTTTGCTTAGAAAACAGATGGTTGTCCCGTATAAATATGGGTTATCTGCCTCTTTTCGGTGCTAAACATGTGGATGAATGAATGTTCGTCTCCCTCTTAATAATAATAGATTTCACTACAGATAGATAGAGTTTAAAAAAAGAAAGTCAAGCATTAGGATAAGTTTTTGTCATTTCAGGAGGAATGTGACATTTTATTTAATACTAGCAATACCCGCACAGCGATGCCCGTGCTAAAAATTTAATGGAGGTCCGTTAAATAAAAAAAAACTGACGCCCCTTTCTTCTCTGATGTGAAATGATCATTTTTCTTTGTATAAAATGCGTACTCACCTTTTCAAAAAAAAAAAAAAAACTATTTAAGTTTCTTTGGAATTTAAAACGTTTCGTCAAATGATTGAATTAGATTTACATTTGCTTTAAAACTCTATTTAACGAGTGAAGCGGTTTTTATTGCAATATAAAATATTCCGCCAAATAAACAAAAAAAAGACATTAAATAATATCTTTCAAATATAAAAATAATTGCATAACTCTATTGTTTATCGCCAAACTTGCGCAGCAACGACGCTATCATAATCCATCCGTCTAACGAACAAAAAAAGAACATGCCGTGGACCATTCAAAAATCATCGTCAGAAAAAGTGTGCATTTCACTCGGATAAAAACAAATCAAAAGTTTCTTTTATTCAAAACAAATCGCCAAAACAATGAATTTCATTAACGGTTGCCTTAAAACAATAATCCTAGACTGAACTGCTCAGGGCCTAACGCGCCAAGCGACCACGCTACCGGAAGTCAGTCTTTTTGCGAGTGAAGCGGATGTTTTTTCTTTGGCAATTATAAATGTTTCCCCAAACAAACAGTAGCTTTCACATCTTTGTATATTAAGAGCTGCGTTTCCCGGCTTTGCCCGGTCTACTTTGAGAATAAAAATTGTGGCGAGTGACATATATTCAACAATCAGGCTTAAATAAAAGAAGAAAAAAAAACAACATGCAAAATTACCCTTCCAAACATTGACGACAAATATTAAAATACTTTTAAGAAATTAAAATGCGAAAGATGAATTTTGAAAGCGTAACCGTGGAAACATGAAATAAAATAAGTTTAAGATATTAAATGCAAACTAATTAAATAAACAATGGATTCAAAAAGCGTAACCGTGGAAACGTGAAAATAAAATAGTTGACAACCTGAATGAAAATGACAATATTTCGAAATTGATTTTAAAACGCTTGTAACTTTTTTCCTTTGAAGATAGAAGCTAATGTTTTCGACCATAGGTCGAGATTTTTCTGGAGTAAAAAATGTCGCTTTTTTCAATGGTGTCAAAAAGAAATCTGTGGAACAATTCCTTCACTTTTTATTGATAGAATTAATGAAGAAAGCAGTGCCTAAATTTCAGCTAAGCCTAAAAAAGTTCGAGCTAAAAACGCAAATTACTCGCGTCGTAATGAAGTTAGAGCATTGAAACAAATTGCTTAGAACGCGGAAAATTCTACCCTTTTCAACGATGCATAATATTAATATGTGCAAATAATTTTTCATCCCTTTAATAGCCAATAATAGGCAATTTACGTGAAATTTGGGCCTAAATTTTAATAAAAAAAGAACTATTTATCGGATGTTTTTCGAATTATAGCCTATGTTACTCAGTGAGAAGGCACCTTTCGTACAGTGAAATATTTTTTCAAATAGGTGCAGTGGTTCTGGAGATTACCTCGAACATATAAACACACAAAAATTCGTCCTCTCTCTTTATAATATTAGTAAAGATTTGCTGCAGGCTATGCTTCTCTTTCTTCAATTTAAGAAAATTACAACTCATACAAAAAGCTACTAACTACAAGCGTTTCTGTTTATGGTTGTATTTTTTCCCTCACGCGACGTCAGCCTCCATCACATATTTAAGCAAACTCCAATTTAACACATATTAAAACGTATAGAGAGATTAAAACAAATTATTTTTATTCAAGAAATTAATTCCACAATCTATCTTTTATTAGCTTGATTCTTGTTTGAAAATTATTTCTAATTTTTAGCACAAGAGAATCCTGAAACATAGTGAAGCAAATTTCAAATGGAAATGAATGCTGTCTTAAATAATTAATCTTCTTACATCGAGTTGCTGGGTACTGGTTCGTCTGAATAATTGAGCTGCGTAATAATGTAATTTCAACCTTAAGAGCATTTGTATTTCCTACGCAACGTGATTTTATATTTAAGCGAAATATTTTACATACCTGACCTTCAAACATTGTTTATAAACTGCGAATGTTAAATGTGCATAGTAATGTCCTGTATGTAAATGCAAACAGACTAGATGATGATGATGAAAAGGAGGAAGAGTATGATAAAGGTGATGATGATAATAACAATAGTAATTATATCGTAATAATAATAATAATGACATACTGAACATAATACAAGCAGCGAGTGAGCATCGCAAAACAGAAGTAGCTCAATTTTCGTCTCTATTTCTTCTTTTCCGAAAACAGTCAATGACCATCAATAAATCAATTAGATTTAGCAATCATACAAAAGTAAAAAACCCTTATACAAAGTTATATAATAAGATCACATCGGGGCTTATCATGGAAAATATTTTTTACCGGATCTAAAAACAGACATGAAGTAGTTTTCCAGGTACCTAACAAATAAAAAAAAATAAAATAAATAAATAAAACTAAAATTGCACAAAGTGAAACTTCAACGAGAGTTTACCGTAAAGAAGAAGTATTTTTTATTATAAAAGTTGCGAAGAGTTGATGGGGAAACATTAATTAGTACTTCAAAGCCGATTATCATTTAGTGTTAATGAGCTAACCTTCGTGTGTTTTATTATTGTTGTAAGTAGCACGCAGTCTCATTAAAAAATAGCTTTTATAAATAGCTTAAGTACTCACAAATGCTCTTTTATTCACTGTTATGAGAAAATCGCTATTCTTTTAATGAGTTAAAGTACTTTGAAAAAGCTATTTACCAAACCTGAGTGATTCTCCGAAATCCTAACAATATTATGTCCCAGAAGCCTAACAGGAGAATTGTTTAAGCAAGAAAGTTTTTTCTTTTTTTTCATAGTTAGAAATCACTTTTTTGACGTTATTCCCTTCTAATTAAAACAGTAACTTTTTTTCAAACAGAAATTTTTGAATGAGCAGAAAATCACTCTCCTGGCGTGTCCCAATCCGTTTCTCAAATGTACTTCAATTGTTTAAAAATTTTATATCAACATTCAACAAATTCAATTTTTACAAATAAATTATGCATACTTAAAGGTGCAAAATGATTTTTTTTTAAAGAAATTTAACTATTTAAAAAAATGGTTTCCATGTCACTCTCCTGGCCTAGGAATAAGTTTAATTGTTATAGATTAAGAAAATAATTTTGAATCTGCTGTGCTAGAGCACTACTTATTACACTAGTCAATAAAAAAGAACTTTGTGTCTGCTTCCTGGGTTTAAATAGTCAATTCCTACTAATTTTGGGTCGACAAAAACAAATATGGTAGTGAATTTTTTTTTAAATTACCTCTTGTTTTTCAAGATGCGTAAAAGCCCACTGGAGGAAGATGCACAGCAACCGCATATTGATTTGAAGGTAATGTTATGAAGGAAAAAAATCCTGTGCAATAATTGTTATTACATAGGTCCTGTTGTGTTAAACAATGCTTATTCTTTGGAAAGCAGTGGTTTCTTTTGGCTTATTGCTGTGAACGCTTCGTTTTCGATTGCTTTTGTACTTCAAGGAAGAAACATTTCTTGTAATAGTTCAGCAGTATTTGGTGAGCATTAAATCAACCCAATGACCCTGATATCTGCGATCCATTGTAAAGATATCTTCATGATACCTTTCCTCATGCTCACTGCTCATAGCTTTAGTTTTTAAACAAAATATTTTGGAAGAAGTGAACAAAATAGAGTTTCAGAGACACATCAGTGGTCACGAAACTTCCACAGGGATTGTTTGACCAACTCTTTTTAGTTCTCGTCTTCTCTGCTGCTTAGAAATACAGTCGACGCTCATTATAACGACCACACATTATAAAGACCGTCCCATTATAACGACCAGTGGTAGAAGTCCCAACTTTGTTCCTATAAACTCTATGTTAATTTGCTTTCGTTATAACGACCGTTCTGTATCGTCTAATCTAATACAGGGACCGAATCAGCGGACGCTATTTCTTGTGTTCTTTCCAATAAAACAAATTTGTAGCTTAAAATGACATTGACTATTGTTTACGGACATCTGCCTGAAGTTTTCAATGTCAAATCCAACTTTAAGAGGGGGTGGGGGGGGGAGATTACCATTCACCACAGCTAACACAGAAAAAATAATGGGAGGAAAAAATAATGGGAGGAAAAATCGAGAAAATTCCAGAATCCTAAGAAAAGGGAGTTGACAGATGTATTGGTAGTTTGGTGTTTGAATTTAGTGGTTTTAAAGTTTGGGGTTCTCGAGGGACTTTTAAATGTTTCTTTGGAAAGCAAGAGAAACACAATTTATCACCTATATCTGAAACAGAAAATAATGTTTTTCAAAAATCACGTCCGCTAAAAAGGCAGACCTCTGTTTCTGGTTTTATCTTCAGAAATTGTTGTGGTAGTAGTAGTAGTAGTAGTAGATCTGAAAGTGTGTAACATTTTCCTCCCTATATTTTCTACTTTAAAACTTGTTTAATATTCTGTCATAATATTTTGCACACGACTTTTCTAAAAATTCCTATGATAAAAAACATTTGTGCATTTACTTGGGCAAGCATGATGATGGTGTACATTTTTTAAATTTATACCTCTTATAACAACCACTCGTTATAAAGACCTTTTTCTCTGGGACGGAGATGGTCGTTATATCGAGCGTCGACTGTACTTGTAATATATCCTTAGGGCTTCTTGAGTGTTTTCCCCCCTCGCAACTTTCTTTCTTTTTTTTTTTTTTTTCAAACACACTAATTTTCAAAATTGCGCTTATTTGAAGGCCCGTTAAAAATTCTCTCCTTAACTTCAGCTTTAATACATCTTAGAAATTTCCCTGTAAGGTATTGGAAAATTGTCATTGTTCACAGCTTTCACGAAGTTCATTATTCCCCGCAGAATGAGCATGGATGGAAGCAGAAATGGGTAGATCTACCTAGAACTCCAAATTTTGACTGATTTTGGGAATTTCTCTTCCCAGAATTTAAACTTTTTGCTGTCCATTTCGGTTTTTATGCAGTGAAATTTTCTATCCCAACTTAGGGTCAAAGTTTCGAGGACAGTCAGCCCCATGGAGAGTGTTTCTATCTGCCAGGAAAAAAGAGCATTAATGAGAATTCACTATCCTAATTGACCTTGTATCTTGAAAACTAGAGCTAATCTCAACTTTTTATGGTGATTTTCTTGTTTAGGGAGGCAAAATACTTCGGAAATAGCTATTTTTGAGCCGGATGCATTTTTGGTGTTGACTAGTGTTATCACCAATTTGTTGCATACCTTGAGTATTTTGTTAATATGATTTGTTTGCTGTTCTTAAAAGTCTGAAGTTCAAAAATGTGGTATGTAAAGTTTTCGCTGTCATTCTCCTGGACAACATATTTGTTTTAAATAAAAGAAAAAATTTAATTCTACGCATAGTGTGTAATTGAAATAAGAAGCTAGAATAGATAAATAAAATACATGAAATAAAATAGAATGATTTATTTCCAATACACATTAACTAGAAAACAAGGTTATGATTGAAAAAAAAGCTTAATTTGGCAAACGATAAATTAAAAAAAAATGTATCAGTAGAAAAATTCTATTAATTTGATATACTTGTTCGTTGTTCAGACGAATTTTTTCAAAAAGAGATTTCTTGATTAATTTTTTTTTTATTTGAATGCTGCTCAAATAGGTAAGTGAAGTTGCTTTAAATTTTGGACTTAGATAAATTGAAGAACAGCTTTCTAGAATTAAGCAAATACTTTTCTAAATTAGAGTTAGAATTTACAAACAATGTAACTTAATTAGAACATTGTTATTAATTAATTGGTTAAGAATTTCAGTATAACAATTGAAAGGCAATATTTTTTGTTAAAATATTTATCTGTTATTCAGAGGGTAAGCTGTTCATAGTGAATAGTATTGAAAAACCTAAAAAGTACCGGGACTCGAAGAAATGTTCGCTATTTGAGAGTGTCCGTTAAGGGAGGTTAAACATAGATTTTGTTTTATCATGCAATAACCATACTTTTTGGTTCAGACTGCAGTTGTTTCTTTGTAACTGTAGTTAAATTTTCAATTATCTTTATGAAATTCATTTTGTCACGTTCCTGGTGCTGCTTGTCACTCTCCAGGTGTGTGAAAATTTGACCCCCTTTTTTGAGGCTGTAGCATAGTTAAAGTGAGTTCCCTCTTTCTTTCGTTTAATAAGTTCCTAACAAAGAGGTGTAAATTGTTTTGAGACTTTTTTTCTTTTATTTTCTTTTTTTTTTTTAAATTTGTGATTAGAAAATGTCAGGTATTTGTAGAATCACCCAACTATATATTTTACATAAAGAGCTGATTAACACAAATGAAATCATTTATTAAACTGAGCAGTTAATAAAATTAAAAACCACTTTTCCGTATCATATCAAATTATTAGAAACATGGCTTTGTGAGATAGACGGTTTTGTTAAAATTATGTAGACGAAGCAAAAAGCAAAATGAATCATGTTTTAAAGTGAGAAAAAAGTTGTTTGCACGCATTGTATTCGTCTAAATATTGTGTGCCCATTATCTTTCTGTAAGCTTATAATCATACTCTTATCTATTATTGTTTTATCAATTGAACTTTACAGTGTTTTTAAAATGCTAAGCGAAGAATAAGCTTTCTTTTATTTAGAAAATCACTTTAACTACGGAAGTGAGAATGTTCCCGTGCAAGTGTATACTGATTTGTTTACTCTTTACTTTGTTTATTTCATTAAATTGCAATGCTGCTCCTTATAACGTGTCCCATCTTGAAGCAACAAGTAAGTCAAAACACTTTTAAATCTTTACCTAAATCAATTTATCGAGAGCGGAAATCAATTTTCTGACGTATAACAATTTTATATTGACTCGGAATTAAAGTAACAAAAAGTAACATATTTAATAGCATGTCACGAAAAAACGACGCAATAAAAACACCCAAAATGAGCTTGCAAGGTTTTAGCTCGAAAGAACTTTACAGAGTGTTGTCCAAACTGAAAATAAGATTTAAAAGATAACAATACAAAGTTATTTACATAAGACTGGTTGCCTAATATGAATTAAAACCTAAATCTAACCTAGCACCTCGACCAATTGTATCCAAATGCAATAACGATATACTGTTTCAAATTTGATTTTCTCTGAAGTGTTAAAAATACGTGTACAATTGATTTTTCTTAATTTAAAGACACAGTTTTCATTTCAAAAAAATGTTTGCGTTCAAATGTTTTTGTTTATAAAGTTTACGTAAAGAATTCCTCATACCTTTAACCGCTCCTTCATGTTTGTGCGTGGATTTATTAGTTTTAGTCGAAGCATTCTGTTAATTACCTGCATTTTCAGATTTATCATGCGCACAGTTTATATTCTATAAATTTTTAATATTCCTATTTTGACTTTCTAAGCATCATAATTTAAATTTCATAAAAGTTACTTTTCTTCCTCTATTATGCATATAAACTACATAGAAAGGGCGTAAATGATGTATCATTGAATTCGAAACTAAACAGGAGCCGAGAAAAATTAAAAAAAGGAATTGTCAAAATTTGATGCTGTTTCAATACTGACAATTGTTAAGAGTAATTTTATAGAGGTTTGCCTAAAGAAACAATGCTGCATCATGGCAAATACAAGTACTTAGCATTTGAAAATTGAGTTTGTAAAAATGGGTATGTTTAAAGCAGAATGACACCTTATATAAGGACAAAAGAACCGAATACGGGTTACATTTTGTTTTTGTCACCTACTTCAGACACGATTAGGAAAACTCATAATAAAATTCAGGATTTTGATAGCAGGATCATGTCAGTTTAAAAGCATAAAACAGAAGTTTTAAATGCACTAAAAAAATTCCGAAACGTCGCTGATTGTTTTCGGGCAACGTTCCGGAGTTCCAAAAGATTTCACCAGTTTCCAGAGAAAAACAAGCATGTTTCAAGAAAGTTATCCTGGTTTGCATGAAGTTGCATGAAAGCAGATATCTTACTTTTGGGGAAAATATTTTAGCTACCAGTATAAAGATAAACTCAGCTTCTTTATAGTGATTTAAATCCAGTTTGCTTACGGTCCTTCCAAATTGATTGAGCTTCTTCCGAGGGCGAAATTCAGTCTCTGGATATTGTAGCTTTCCAAGATTTGAAGGCAAATAAGTTGGCTTGCAATTTTGCCTAAACTTCGGCCATTTGCTTTGAAAGCTTTTCCGGATAATCATAAAGGGACCAAGCTATTACTATAAACATATTTTCTAGAAATGTTACTGGTTTAATCCAGAAATATTATTAGCTTTTATTGGGAAGGTTTGTGAAAATTCCTGCTTAATTCAGGAAGATTATTGACTTTTAGGGAGAAACTTTCCTTTTTTTTCCAGATATGTTACTGGCGGAAATCAGTTAGATGCCCATCATTTTCCAGGAACGTTCTTGATTTTTTAGTGCACTAATTTTAATTTTAATTGCGAAAAAGCATGGGTTACACAAGATGCCTCCTATGATTGGGTACAGCAAAAATACCATCAGAAAACAAGTGTATTCATTTCAGAAATCAACTATATGCACTTCAAAAAAACAATAGTCCTCTTTTTTTTATCTCTACCGAGTCTATATGAGCCTATTGGAGAAAATTTTGCCACCAAACCTACTGTTCAACCCTTGATCATTTGAAGATGACCTTGCTCAATGAACACGTAATTTGTTGTTGTTACAAATGCCACTCGATAAACCGAGATCGAGTAGCAATTGCTAGTCGATTTAAGGCAGTCCAGAGACGAATTCCATTTTAGCAAGCACCATTTAGGTGGAAGTCCGAATTGGCTCAGACAGCACACGATAGATGGAATCACCATCTATCAACATTCGGAAATTTAGAACGAAACCAGAAGCTTGACAACTCCTGACTCAAAACACCCAGAGGAAAACGCCTGTGGTGGGAAAAGTTGTGTATTGGCATCAAATGCTAGCATAAAAAATTTTTTGGAAATAAAAATATATTTAGATCCCTCGCCAGCCCCTTAAAGTTTGGCTAAATATGTAAAAATTGACAATTTTTATTTATTTTTTTTTTTTTAAATCTTATGTATAATATTTTTAATCGCCTGTGGTGGGAAAAGTTGTGTATTGACATCTAATGCTCATATATATATATTTTTTTTTTTTTGGTAATCAAAATATATTTTGATCCCTCACTAGTCCCTTGAAATTTCACCAAATATGGAAAAATTGACATTTATTTGTTATTTTTTAAATTTCTCATGTTTGATTGTTTTAATCACCCGTACTGAAAATGATTGCCTAGTAAGATTCTTCACTCATAAGTAATAATAATAATAATATTCAAACTCCGCTAAACCGGTGAAATTTGGAATATTTTCATAATTTTTAAAATCTTGACGTTTTAAAGCAAAAATTTTATCCAACACTTTTTTTTCTTTAAATTTAAGCATTTTTTATACTTTATTTTTCTATAATAACACTAAAGAATTCTTTAGGATTAAAACATAGGTATAAAAGATTAAAGTACCAGAAGTCCATCGTCGCAGTTTTACAGCAGCTCTTCGCTCATTTTCCCGAAATATTAGGAGAAAATGACTAAGAATTCACCTCGGAGTTTTTTGTAATAAAGAAGTTATACACCTTATACATTGCTTTGTTCTCAAATTTTGGCATTAATTTTCGGGAAGCCAATGTTGTACGTATAAAGCCATCATGGCGTATTTTTCCACAAACAGATAAAGATGCTTCTGCCACCAACCTAACTGCTCTTTCTACCGCTTGTGTATGACGTGGTAAATTCGACAACTCGCTTTCAATAACGTCACCCGTTTAAGCTACTTTCTCAAGTTCCGCATTGGGTATATGTTTGGTGAGTGGAGGGTCTGTAAGGACACAATTTTGCCATTTATCAATTCTGTATAGTCTTTTGCTTGAAAATTTAGAGGTGGAATGACAAAATCATGAACAGTTTTATTAGTAAGAGTTCGGGCCTTCAGGATTGTTCTGTAGCCTAATTTCCTTACTGAGGATCGCGTGCCGTTGATCATGGCTATCAGCAGGTTTTCTGGATGACCAAAAAAAACATTTCTTTATATAACAGGGTCAACTACTGATTTCAGATCATCGCTAAGATATCTTGAGTAGTGGATAACTTCCCAACGATGCTGTGCACCGGCTGTGCATGAAGGCTCAATTTTAATCAAAAACCAAACTTTTGCATTCACTTTTATAATGTATTTTACAATAGTCCCTATTTCCAGCGATGGCTCTTTTGTACCAACATACAAACGAAGTACTCTGTTTGCTGTTGTAAGTTACCTAGCATGAGATAGCTTTCCTGGTGATTTGGTGGACAGTGATGTTGAACAATTTCCTGAACATATTGCTTGACATATTTGATACAAGTATTTTTGGTCAGTGCCAAGTACGCCTGTATCAACTGTTGACAAATCAAAAGCGATTTTTTTAAAGTTGACAATTGGTAGCTGCTCACATGTGCCAAGAAGCTTCCCTATAGGACTATTATATGTAAAAGGACCTGTAGTGCTTCTATCAAGATGCCGTAACAGATAGCGTAAAGGTAGCTCATTGGCGTGCAATTGACATATGAGCCACTGCAACAGCCTTTTTAAATGCAGCTCAAACAGTCTTATTACACTACCTTTCACACCAGTATTGACTGCTGTTCCATCTGATCCTACTGCAATTAAATCCACAGTAGATACTTGGGTTGTTTTTAAATAGTCTAATATGCTTGATAACACTTCATTCGCTGTACCAATTCTTCTGTTCTGAGTTTTCGTTACGATTTCTATTTGGTTCATATATGCTTAGCTAAGTGCCAAGAACAGGCCGATTTGTCAGACTGGGGGTGGGTGATTTAAATAGTTTCATTATATCGTTTCTTCTCACAGAGAAGAAGAAAAATAAACATTCGGAGGAATCACACCATCTGTCTCTTTGACAGTTAAAACTAAGCAGAAAGAGCAAAGAAAAAAGGCAAAACGCGCAATTTCAGATTTCCGGCAGGGGTGGTATATGTAATATGATATGATAATTATTTTGTTCACAAACAAAGGGTTTTACTATTTACTATTTACACCACAGGTGATTAAAATAAAAAACATAAGAAATGAAAAAAAAGGTTTTAAAAAAGTCAATTTTTACATATTTAGCGAAACTTCAGGGACCTGGCAGAAGATATAAATATATTTTAATTACCAAAAAAAATTTTTAATGAACATTAGATGTCAATACACAACTTTTCCCACCACAGGAGATTAAAAATATTATACATCAGATTTTTTTTTTTAATTTAAAAATGTCAATTTTTACATATTTGGCCAAACTTTAAGGGGCTCGCGGGGGATCTAAATATATTTTGATTTCTAAAAAAATTTTTATGCGAGCATTTGATGCCAATACACAACTTTTCCCACCACAGGCGTTTTCAATTTCAAAAAAAAGTCAAAATCGACCCACCCTAATATATATATATATATATATATATATATATATATATATATATATATATATATATATATATATATATATATATATATATATATATATATATATATATATATATATATATATATATATATATATATATATATATATATATATATATATATGTATATGTATATATGTATCTTACAACGAAAACTCAGCTGAAAAAAGTCTTATTAAATAAATCCATGTCTACTCCCATGGATGGAGTAGACATGCATTTATTTAATAGATCACTTGGGATGTTTCTTGAGCAATCACGAATTGCTTAGTGCTCAAAACCGTAGTTGATGTTCCTTTGATTTTTTTCTATGCCTATTAAAAAATATCCTCTGGTTCACAGCCCTTGTCGAGCCGGTCGCTCCTCCTAGGTGGTTGCGCCCATGTCCCCCGGAATCGACTTTATTTATACCCGAGCCTTTTGAATTTACACAATCCTCTTCACACGAAAGTAGCATTCAACACCTGGCATCAATTAAATTATCACGCCATGTATTCAAATGTTTTTCACAATTATAACTGCGATTGAACCCATTTGTAGAAACAGGAAACCCAACGAGTAGGGTCCAATCGCATTTCGTGATTGCGTAAAACATGAATTGAGTTCCAGAAGTCAAAATTCAAATGAATATCACGAGATGGATGCCAGATGTTGTGCGCTGAATGCTTGTATTTTTTTTAATGGATCTAATTTGTTGCAAAACTTTTACTTCACATGTAAAATGAATTTTAAAATCCATATTAGCGCTTTTGCAAGTTATTATATGTTCCTGATGTGATGATGTATCCATAAAAACTTGAATGAGGACACTTCTAAAATTTTTCGGTCAAAACAATCTATTTTTATCAAAAAAAGTATGCCGTTTTCACATTATAATTCTCGGCGATCATTCACAGAATTTCTGTAGTCTAAGAATTTACAAATTTTGAAGTTGAATTAAGCTTTCAGATTACTTGAATTTCAGAAAGATATCTAAGATTAAAGTGTATCTTATTTAATTGCTTGAGGCAGTGATGATCATTGTCAAGATGTAAGCATCTTTAACTTCATCAAATACTGTTTTACCATTTATCTAATAAAGCTCAATGTGTGGAAGAATGTCCCCGCTTAAGGTAATATTTTCATTAGAAAATGATATTTATTTAATTACTAACTTCTTACTAACTTCTATTTCTCCTTAAGTAAATTCTGAAGTAAATATTATGTCTGTGTCTGAAAATCGGCTTTCACCTATGCATTTAGAAAATTGTTACTAAACAGTTTCTTTAACATGATTACTAAACAAAATGTGTTAACTATATTTAATCTCTGTAAACGTTTTACAGAACGAATATTAGATTTAGAATTTTGGTATAAAGGACTTTGAAAGAATTCTCACAAAATGCTTAAAGCAAAATCATGCTAAATATTTTACCCATTAAAGACTATTATAGGACATATATCTCCCCTAATTTTAAATTTGATTTGTGAATTATGAACGAAATATCTTTATATAAACAAAACTCAAACTACAACTGTGTGTGTATGGGGAAAACTCGGAAATTATCAGACAGATTTCGTTGAAACTTTCGGTTTGCGTTGGTTAGTGTTGAGAAGGTTTACAGACCATTTCGAAACAAAATCGACGAAGACTTTTTTTTATTCGAAATTTAATTTTAGGACTCAAAAATAGCTCTTTCTACTCGAAAACTCTATCGTATCGTGTTGATATCGTATTGTCACCCGTCGCAGGCGAAGGAGGGTTGACGAATGTAGCAAATAGGGGGCCGAGCCCCTTAAAAAGAAAATATTTAAATATGCAAATCACATTAAACAACAATAAAATGTTTGTTGAATGAAAAAGAAGGAACTTTTAAAACGAATTGTAAAATGTATGTTGTAGTTATATGAATAAGTTGAGAATAATATGTGCGTGTGGTTTTTTTTTTTTTTTTTTTTTGGTATTTTTCGAAGAGGAGTATTCCCGTTAAAGTTTGAGAAGAGATGAAAGTAACTGAGACATACATGCATATAACCATCTCACAAGCATCTACTTCACATAAGAACAATATTTATTTATTGCTTATAAATTCATTCTGCATAGGTGTTTTCTTTTATTAGGCATAATTAAAGCAATTGTAATCAAAACAAACTTGCACACTTATTAATTGGCAAAATTAGCGATTATAAATAATTGTCAGTGGAGCCGATTATTAATTAGTGCCAATTAATCGTTGCATTTCTAATGTAAATGAGTTTTTATTGTTTTATCAAAAAGATGCAATTTTGTACAAAATTCGTTGCATGTTATGCCTTGTCTTTCTTCAATTAAAGGCTAGTAAAAATTATTTAAAAAGCTACTAATTAAAAACTTTACTGTTCACGGTTTTCTTTTCCTCCCGTCCTTCCCCCTCCTCCAAACAAATTATTTTTATTAATGCAATTAATTCCACCAACCATCTTTTATTTGGTTGATTCTTGGGAAAAAACTATTTCTAACTTTAAGTACACGAGAATTTTTGAAACATGATAAAGCAAACTAATACTGTTTAATATAACTAATCGCCATACGTAACGTTGCTAGATACTGGTTTTTCTTAAATATTGAATAACTCGTAATATAATTTGAACATTAGCAGAGCATTCGTGATCCCTACGATAACGCAGTTTTATATTTAATCGATATGTTTTTAATACCAAAGCTTTAAGGTTTCTTTATAAACTGATCACGCTAAATGTGTAGGGAAATAACCTGTATTTTAATAAAAAGCAGACTTGATGGTGATAGTGATGGTAATGATGGTAATGGTAATGATGATAATGATGATGATGAAGATGACGATGATAGCAACAACAGTAACAACCGTAATAATATTAACATATACTGTTGACGCTATTTCGAAACTTTTCTTTCTTCTGAATGTGATTTTTGAAACAATTTTCCCTATCCAGATAGAGATTTTTAAAGCAACAATTAACGTTATTTAAAAACCGATACTGGGAAATTTCAGGAAAGTTTTTTCTTTTTCTAAAGGAAAGTTTTGGGCACTTATGTCTCCTTTCTTATTGGATTTTTCAGGAACTGTTGTTCTTATTTTGACAAAAGTTTTTTAACGGAACATTGGGTTTATTTATGAATCAAGCTGCTCAATCTAATTGTGGCTTTTAGGGAATATTTACCATCGCTTAAGAGGGGGTTTCTTCATATTGTTTAGTAATGATGTTTTTTGTTAGTTCCACTTATTGTTAATTATAGTCCTTCTTTTCAATGAAGATTCATAAGTTCTGTTGACGATATTTCGGGAGGACTGTTGTCTTTATTTTGTTATCTACTTTTTCTATCTATCTCCTTATTTATGCAGGAGAAAATTTTAGTCTTGCGTCATGGGACCTCAGTTCCTTTCTTTGTCAAGAAGCAGTACAACAATTGAGGTAGACCACGCAACACATTTTGATAGGGATTGGGATTTTTAAAGACATAGCTAACTTTCTTTTAGAACTGTCAACTTTTAGGAACTAATGTTCTTTTTCGACGCGAAACACTTTAAGGACTAATATCTTTACAGCAATGAGGTTTTTAAGAACTGTTAACATTAGTGTGAAGGAAAATTTAAAACTAAATTTCCCATCTTTCTTTTATGCCTGAGGGTTAAAAATGTGTCACCCTGCACCGATTTTTTTTTTTTTATTCGAGGCAGACCGTGCACTGCCAAACGACGCAGCTAGCATCTTATAAATTATATTTCTATTAACGTTTTTGAGATTTTCAAATCTGCATTCAAAATTTCCAGTACACGTTGGAAACACGTTTCGACCCCTTTACATCAGAAAAAGTGTTCCAGTTGCCTGAGTGTGCATTAAAATGTTTGCCAAAAATACTCTGTTAAAAAGAAAATGCACTTGGACCTACTTGTGAAATCATCGGTTTACTTCGGACTAATATAATTTTAACAGCTTTCTCTAAGTACCAGTCAATAGAATCTCTCAATATGACATACTAGAAATTTTGTTGCGATGAATCGCTATTTGTTGGTGCCGCGAATGCCATCAAAAAGGATGGTTTTCCGTAGTCTAAGACCGTCTATTTCCCGACAATGATTGACAGCGTCCCCTCGAGATTGCAGTAATGTAACAGCAAAAACTATGTGCAATCAAATGAGTGTTCCATAAGTGCTGTAGATAATGTCCCGAAAAGTATGTCACAAAGTGACAAGTGTCAGTTTTCAAAAAAATGTTCTTAAATGCGTTGCTGTACCGTATAAATGTTCAAAAAAGTGTTCTCAAAAGTGTTTTTAAAGCTGTTACAAAAAGTAGCTTCGAAGTGTTTTGAAAAGAGAACAAGCGACAGTGCTCAAAAAGTATTCAAAAGGTGTCAGAAAATATTTGCAAAAAAAAAAAGGTACTGTTTAAAAAATGCATTTGTTTTTCTTAACCACCTCAAACTTTAATCTTCTAGATCAGAATGCAAGGATGTCAACAGTTTAATAAACTCACATGAAAATGTTTCTTGTTGTTGTTGTCATGTGCCAGCTAGGCTGGCAATTTGGGGTGCGCTGCTTCACTTTTCCAACTGTACCGTAATTTGGTGTGAAGTCCGACTTCTACAGTACACACATGCCATAAGGACCCGTTTATAGGGTAAGCAACCCTATATAGGCACAGCATAACAGCCCATTCACACAAAGAAAGGACAAGGACAGGAGAGAGAAAATACGTCCATGCCCGAGACGGGGTTCGAACCCAGACCTTCCTGCACTGTTAAAACCAGGGGTTCCAGACGAGAAAATATATTCCCCCTAAGGTGAAGGGTGCCATACTTGCCAGGAAACACAGCAGGGGTGCGAAAACAGCAGGCAATCGCAGAATGAATCGTTACGCATGCGCGCTGACTCCGACATTCATTCAACCACTTCAATATGACGGACTCATTATAAGTAGCTCGATGTTACGTTCACATTGAATTAAGTAAAATATTGGATTAAAACTCAACTTTTCTAGGATTCAACTCCAAAATAACAAGTAAGTACAGCTTTTGATCACTTTGTAGCTTTCAGGGCTTTCAAACATAGTTAAAAGTGTTTTTAAAAGTACCTTTACTGCTTTTTATTGTTTAATGGTTACTGTAGTGCTATTTCCAACATTCAAAACGATGCTAAAAATATTTATCATTATTTTCTTGATTACTCGATAAGCAACATTTAACCGTCACTTTATTAACCAGCAGTAAGATAACCAATAATCAACAAGTGAGATGAAATAATGAAAAAAATGATTTTTGTACTTCGTAGATTATAACAGAATAGCAAGCTGAAAAAAATGAAACAAAAAATAAAACTCGTTCCGTCTAGCTTTGTTTTTTGCTTTTTCACTCAAGTGTTTGAATCATTTCCTATTAGCGGTTATCTGGTTGGTGTTATTTTGTGAAGCCGATAATATAGCGTTAGAAATTTCTTTTGGTTTTTAAAAGTGGCGAAAAACTTCTAGTCTTTAAATTTAAATATATTTGTGACAGCTCTTTGATACCAAGTAAAGAGGGTAGATATTTATTGTTTTATTTATTTTTAATGTTACTGAAAAAAAAACTCATCAATACGCAGAATTTTTTGACACGTTTTTAACGGCCCCAGAGTTGTTATTTTCATTATTATTATTTATTTTATTAATTTAAAGAAAAGGATAAAAATTTCACTGGTCCGCAATTCTTTTCATTTGCTTTTACCTGTCGTGGGTCAAAAGAGGATGAGAAACATTGAGTTAGAGCACGATCAGATGAATTAAAGCAATGAACGCTTCTTAACTATGTTGAAAACTCTGAAATATGATCAAATGCTGTGATTACAAGTTTTAATCTTTTCCAGTGCTTAATTCAATGTGAAAAATGTCCAAAACGTAGAATATCATGAATAAAAACTAGATATATGTAAAATAAAAAGAACAACTACACAACTGTATTCAAAAACACACACAATACGGAAGAGGGGCTAGTAAGATCTACAGTAGAAATCAGTAAGGGTGCCATTTTTCTCTCAGAAGGTTCTTCCTGGTCACCCCAGCTGCCTATCTTTTAGAAGGTGCCTGTTTTTCACCCAAATAAGAGGTGCCATTTCGGCTCCATATTGGGTGCCGCTAGTGAACAAGCTTTTCATCCCTAAAAGGTGCCAAACGCAACCTGTAGTTTTAACACTGTGTCGTAATCAGACTTCTCTGACCACTAGACAAGGGTGGCGGCGAAAATGCTTCGTAAAATAATTAAAAGCGAGTATTCATTCCGAACATATAGATCGACAGCTTCAAAAAAAGCGCAATTCTCGTCATGCACGAAAACACGTACTATTCCTTTTTCCATAAAAATTTGAGCTTTTTTTAGTACCTTTGCGTAGACATCTCTACTCGATTTTTTCTCAAGCTTCCTTCAGTTTTAAAGAAGAAAATAAGGCAGGAACAAAACAACTTACTTCAAACATGAATTGGTGGAGAAAAATTAAAACACCCGAAAACTACTATTTAATGACACGAAATTGCTGAAATCAGTGTCTGCAATTGCTAATAGCATATCATTATGTCAGACCTCTTTTTGGACCGATTTCTTCTGACTAAAATGACGATACATTAAGTGAGGGTCACATGAAACTTGGTTCAGAAGTAGAGAATAAAACCCAAGACACTGCTGGATATTTGACACTAATTGGATGGGTTTTGCTCTGACTTTAATCTCCAATTACAATTACTACGTGAGAGTTTCCTTTGGTTGTCATGGAGTCCAATTTGATGCCACTAATTAAATGTTTCGATTCTCAGCCTTTATGATGTTACTTGTTTTCCGTTGTTTTTTTATAATCCTGCTAGTAACTTTAGAAGAAGGTGAAGTAACACCTAAAATAATTATCTTTCGTCAGAACTTATTAGACAAACAAAATTCATAATGGTCAAAGAACTTTGATAGGCTCATTACTGAATAATTTGCTCCAATAATTGAAGAGTTTTCAGTTATACTCTAAACATTAAAGCATGCCATTGTGGAATAGTTTTTCAAAAATTATTTCAAATTAGAAATGATTGAACAAAATTAAATCAACTTACGCGATGAAGCTTCAAATATCTTCATATTGAAATATGTATTGAAGCAAACGAGAAAGATTCCCTCAAATGATGGAAAATCTACGTCATCCGTAAATATTTTTAACTTTGACATTGTGTATTGAAAACAAAGCACATAAATTTTTCATTATTGTTTGACTTTTATTTTTCTTTTTAAAGTTTTAGATATGCTGCTAACTATAGAATGAAATGTTTTAAGCTCGTAACATATGAGGGAGGGTGGCCTAAAGCGGGTAGGTTAAGGGAAAAGATCGAAAATTGTAGTTTTGGCTTTTTATCGTAATAATTTTGATTTAACTTCCTAGAAGAAATCTTAAATTTCAAAATAAAAAGTAATTCTTGCAATATTCCAAACCTAAGATTTATTTATTATTAAATATTACAAGCACTCGAAAAATCCGCTTTGCCCTACCAGGGGGCCTCTAGCGGGTGAGCCGTTTGGGTAAAGTGACTTAACTAATTGTGATTTGGTACATTTATCAGTCAAATATGAAGTAATAAATAAATAATTATATATATATATATATATATATATATATACAGTGGCTCCCAAAAGTGTGTGTGCACCTTGAAATTTTGTAGTAAAACCAAATTAACGCAAAACTGAATTCGAATATGAAGTCCATTTTTTTTTTTTTTTTTTCACACCATTCCTATGCCATTCTGAATAAAACCCAGTAGTTTTTTCCAGAATATTACCAGATTTTATTTTTGAAATTTGTCAAAAAACGAAGAGACAGAGAAAAAATATGCCACAAAAGTCATCGTACACTGAAAATAGTTTCAAATAAATTCATAATTAAAATTATCATATGTGGTTTTTTATTATTTTTGCATTGTAATGATACTATAAAGTCATTTGCTTTTAATGTTTTGTGTATTTATTCCCTAATATTCTGCTTATTATTTTAAAATGGCAGATATGCGTAGAAAACAACAAACACGATTTGAAATTTGATTTTTTTTTCACAGTAGCCGTAAATTGGTTTAAAATGTCTCTAAATTGGTTAATTTATACCATTCTATAGTGAAGGGCTTGATAAAATGCTTTAACGACAAGAATCGGATCGAAAACAAGGTTAGAAAAAGTCAACTGGCAAAGTTAACAAAGCGTGATCGGAGGTTTACAGTTAAAAAAATATGAAAAACACACATTTCAGAACTGAAAACGTTTCTGCAAAATTGAATGAACGTTTAATTTTTACCTAAAATTGTTCGCCAAGTTCTCGGATTAGCTGAATTAAATAAGACCTCTTCCCGCAGAAATTTTCTTGTTCGTGCGAAAAACAGTAAGCTTACACTTTCCGTCGTAAAATCAATGATAAATAAGCTCAAAACGTTTTGAAACAACGTCTTACTTATAAACGAAAATAAATTCAACATTTTGGGTTAAATTGTTGTATAATTGTAAATGGAAGAAAAAAAAAGATGAATTTAATCTTAACTTAGTTGGATCGGTAAATTCGGTGAAGGTGTTCTTGTGTGAGGGTGCATCTCAGCATCAAGACTTGGAAATTTGAAATTTTTTGATGAAATAATGAATTATGCTGTTCATTTAAATATTTTAAAAACCAATTTTAAACTATTATCCCAAAATTTGGTAATCGGAAACAACTTTGCTTTTTATGAAGGTAACGATAAGAAGCACACGTTCGCGTTTGGTGCCTCAAAATTTGTCCTTAAGCTTAGAAATATCTCCTCAATCGCTAGATTTAAACTTAATGGAACATATTTGGAGATATCTGGTGGCTAGATTACGAAAATACACCATTGAAACGAAAAGCGAACTAAAAACAGTAAGACTCGTACTGCGGCTGAACACTTACTCAGAAATTGCACAAAAAAAGAAAGAAAAAACAATGAAATATATTCCCAGACGTTTAAAAGCTGTTGGTTTTACTGCATGATATTCTACTAAATAATGACTTAGTAAGAAATTAGATTATTTACTAATTTTTTGACATTTTTTCAAAGTGTATTAAGACTTTTGTGAGATAAAATTTCCGGCACTTTTTGGTTTTTGATTTTTAAAAAATTAAGTTTTAATGTTTTACTAAAAATATTCAAATAATTTTGTTAAAAATAGATCATAGATCTTATAATAAAATACCTATTTCGAAACATTGATCTAACCAATGAATAAGGGCCTATTTGATTGAAAGTTGTAGGTGTGCGAACACTTTTGGGAGCCACTGTATATATATATATAGTTATACGTATCCTATTTAAATAGAAAATCTAATTCAGTACATTTGCCAACAAAATAGTATATAGAAAGCAGGTATACCCACTTTGCCCGAAAGCACGTTTTTCATTTCAATAATTATAATCTTAAATTAATAATTATAAAAGTAGAATAAAAATCGATGTTTATAGGTGGATGGGGTCAGAATAACGTAATATTATTAACAATAAAAGAAATAAGCTGGTCTTCGTCTAATCACAAGTAACATACCTTCATTTTTTTTTTTTTCAATGAATCATTTTATGTATTTTAAGTCTGGTTACTTCACGCCTCTTCACCGCTGCTTCCCTGGGACTGATTGAAACTCGGGGGTATTCGGGTAAACACGACATAGGTATGCATCGCCACTTGCACACCATACGGTGGCATACAATTGCCTACCCACTTTGGGCGACGTACCCGCTTTAGGCCACCCTCCCCTATTACCATTTTTAAAAGGTTACTCGCTGAAAATCGGACATTGGTTCCCATATTTTTCTCTAACTTCCCCACCCAAAACCCAAACGAATAAACATAATTCAGAATCATTTTTTATTTTGTACTTAATGGACTTTTAAATGTTAATGAGGAGAATGAATTAACAAATGTTCGGGGGGAAAAAGTCGTGTCGAAGAAAATTCTGCTGTGGTGAGCGTGAGTGTTCATTTGAAGTTGTATTGAGAGTGAAAATATTATGGATTTTTGTACTGTTTGTTCCTCATTGTGGTAGCCTAGTACTATTCGCATAAATATAATGAATAGACTTAAAAACAATTTAAATTTAAACGCAAAAATTAAGTTGAAAAAGTTCAATCCTTTAGTAATCAAATGAAAATTTGAGGAAGTCTCAGCCCTTAAATGCTGCAAAAGAATTATATTCTATTTCAAAAGTGAAATATTTTAAGCTTTCTGCCACTGTAACATTAAGATCGTGAGGAAGGAAAACACATATTTCAAACCCCTGCTGCGTGGAATGCATCACCCATAAGTCAAACTTGAAACTTAAAAATACTTTAGTTCAAATTTTCAGGAATATTTTAACGAAAAGAATGTTTTAATGCAATATTTCAGCCACCTTTAAGGAGTCCTTAACAGTAATTTTTATATAGCTTTTCATTATTGTCATGAAACTGGGAAAAAAACTGTTTAAGATTTTCTTAGAATATACGACATTCAGTAAAACTTATTCTTAAATGTTTTTTATCTGAGGAAACAATGCCAACTCTGAAAAATTCTAAGAGGAGAATATCTATCTACGAACTCCCCACCTACGCAGTAAACTCTAACATTTCGTATTTCCCATCAGTTTGTGAAATCAGATTTCGCTACTTTAAATACACAAGAAATTTGGAGGGTTGATTCTGCACAGTCAATCTTGATTGGAAATAAATTGAAGGTTTGAGAAAATCGAGATTTAAAGACGGTTTAAAGAAGAAAAGCAATACGGTGCACTGCTTGTCTCTAAGGTAATTGATGTGTGTACTTAAAATTTCACTTACAAAGTGTCGTGATTTCTTTATTTTTTTAGAAGATGATTTCTAAATGAATTCATAGCAGATTACAAACAGTTGCTAAAATAAAAGTAATTCACGAAACCGCACATTTTTACGTTAAACCATTTTATAAGTATAGAGAGAACAGATTTTTTTTAAAAGAAAATAAGATAAGCATGTTCTGGAATAACTTTAAGTGCTTTTTATACATGTATCTCACCCCCCCCCCCCAGGTAAATCCTCCACCCTCCCATTTCACTCATACTGTACAAGTACTTACATTTGTAATTTTCAAATACATATATTTCTTAAAATCATCCCAATCAAAAATTAGGAAAACTTGTTTAATATTTATATCTAAAAGTGAACTGAAAAGATAGCTGTGGAAAACTTACGCTTGGTTTACACTCATCTAACAAAGAAACGCCATCGGAAATCTGTCAACGTACCCTTCAAACCTTCTAATCAGGCTATTCATTTTATGTAAGTACCGATTACTTGGGTAAAAGCACCAGTAGTCGGTCATTTGACAGCTCGATTGTGGACTTTCTTACTAGTATGAATTTCAGCAATTAGTACACAAAAAAAAATTATAAAACTGAATTCTATATTTTTCTGATTATATTCTAATTAACTCTTTCAGAAATAACGGCGTTTTTATTCAAGAACCAAGCTATTTTTTACACTAGCATATGCTCCAACTGTCGGCCATAGAAATAAAGGGTTCGGCAATGTGGGATCCAGCAGTCGGCCATTTTATTTTCATTATTCTTAAGAGATATAAGTGAATGAATTTTAACAAAACATTTAAAGCAAAACTAATTACACATCATTATACCTAAAAAATAATTATTGTAGTATTTACAAAACAATACTGCATTCTTGAAATTTTCGTAACTTTTATCTTTGCACTCAGTAATCCAATGAATAAAATATTTGGCTAGAGGTAGTAATGAGAAGCAGTGTGAATAGTTGAAATTACATTTTCGTAATGCAATATCCGTCACTTGAACCTTTGGCGAAACAAAAAAAAATTACTATAATGGGTAATAGAAAGAGTAACCACAAGTTTAATACTCATTGGAATAATTTAAGTTAATGTAATTGTAGAAGTAATGTTTCTTATTTTTTTTTTCTTCTGAAATGTTTACTAATTTCCGAATATGGGCCACAGGAGATAAAGTATTTGCTTGTTAAATTAAGATTTCTTAAAAACAACGAAAAATCTCGGTTGTCAGCTTTGATACTAAAAAGGTCAATATGAAAATGTAAATTATGGACACATCGGCTGACTTAATTAGTTTTTTTTTTTTTTTTTTTTTTTGAAATTAATGAATTAAAATCAACATTAGAAAGAATGAAGTTTCAAATTGACAGCTTTTGAAAAGAGAGTTTAGGCACAAAAATTGGAACTTTTTCTTTAAAGGAAATAAAGTTTGATAGGAAATTTGAACTAAATACAGCCAAAATTGCCATTTTTTTCTCTCAATACTGTAATTTACTCATGATTTAATGAGCATTAGAAAAGTCATTTTAAGAACGTCGTTGACAACAAGACTACGGGGAAATCAACCAAACATCTAAACCAGCACAGTACTAAAAATCAGTACTACTGTGACCGACTACTTTTTTTCACTTTTCACTACCACTATTTGTGGTTTAACCAGTTAGATGGGACCCTGAAGACGGCTTTGATTTTTTGATCCCGATCAGAAGACGAACAATCCTTGGTCCAGCACACCCAGAGGTATCCTTTCACTTGGAGGATTTTGTGACCACGAGCATATTTAACATCCCCAAGTCACCATTAATGAAGACGGTGGATCTTCGATCCGGCCACGATTGAGCCCGGAACCCTCCGGTCTCAAGCACGACGCCTTACCGATCAGGCCACCACGGCCCGTGACCGCCTACTGGAAATGCAGAAGAAACCAATACTCCATGCTCGGTCTACCCCGTTAAACGCATCACGGTTCAAAGATATGTTAATTTTTCACTGACACATTAGATTATGCAATCTTAATTGCCATTTAAGGATTGTGTTTCCAGTTAATTGAAAAAGCGGAATGGTAAACTAGAAAAACCAGCACACCACTTATAGTAAAATTATTTTTTACTAATTCAAGAAAAATTACCCACACCTTACTACTATTGGGTGATAATTGAAGATAGGTGCGTGAACGCTGGAATGCGTCATATTTGAGTTTAATTAGATACATACAATTTATAAGACGTTTTATATCATTGTGACCGACTTCTGGAAACTAACCGACTACTGGTGCACTTACTCTATAATCGTCGTGTTACAAAAAAAAAAAAAGAAAGAAAGACAAATAGCCTTATGATAGGATTGCCACAAAGCGTTTATCCGGATCACACACATGTAATACTATTTATTTATTCATTCATTTCGTTGCTTATTTCATTGTTTATTGAATACAGCGAAATGTGATAAATGGTAATTCAACTTGAACATCAAGTACACTCATTCCACTTTAAAGACATCTTAAGTGAATAAAATAGGTCAAAGAATATTTTGTCCCATTTCGTAATCTTCTCTTCTAACTGCATTCATAGTACTCTATTTATGTTTCCTAACATTTCAGATGCATATTTTTCCTTGGGAAAATCTTGTAGGAAGTAATTGAGCTTTTGAAAACTTTAGCTGAAGGATCGAATAAGAATGATACGACTGAGAAAAAGACAGGTGGTAATAAAAGAATGTCGCTGATGTCGGATAGCTAAGCTTATCAAACCAATGAGCGGATGTATTCCTTCAGATGAGGCATTTTTTTTTTCGTTCACGATATATCTTTTTGGAGTAAAATTATTTTCAAATAAAAAAAGAACCGACTTCTAAAAACAAAGAGGAACTAAAAAGGAAAAAATAATTGGTCATAATTACACACGATTTCCAACCCAAACGTATAAATCAAATTTATTTTACCATTCCAGTACAAAAATCAACTATACTAAACACCCAATTATATAATAAACACTGATTTTAATTACTATACGATGAATTATTTTAATACCTAACTAATTATATACGATCTCCATATTTTTAATAACCATTTGAAGTCGGGGCCTCCTATAAACTACTACCTAACGTAACTGAGTAGGTTTAGTTTTAAAGACTTGCGCGTTTTGTTAAATTAGTATTTATCTCAGGATTTGGTGGGTTGTCAGTTACGTTACGTTACGGGAGGGGGGGATTGTCTTCAATTCCCCTTGAATTGAACACCAAATATATTTTGAATATGAAATATTAAAAAAAAAAAACTTTTATGACTAAATGAAGTTATTTATTATCAAAAGATAATTTATATTAAATTAATTAATTCAACTAATTTCGTAGTAAAACACATTTAATTTACTGGTTTGCTACATGAGTAATAAATATACTAGTAAGACCATAATTAAAATTAACAGGCGGCTCCGTGAAAATCAAACATGCCGATGGGTGAGAATTGAATACTGTTCAAGGCAAGATTCCTCCGTTGAAAAAAAAATGCACCGTTCACGCCAAAACCACGTGACCTGTGACGTTTCGCGCAGCTGACGAAAGCTGGTCTACGTAGTCACAACGTATGAAATTTAAAGTTTTTTAGATTTCTCCAAGACCCCTCATCAAATGCAGACAAAATTAACATGGGACCATCTGGAAAGTATACACTTCCAAACAAAGAAAGAAGTTTTCACATCAGTCTAGTATTCTTGGAGCAATACGAAAACATACATAAAAATCCGCAAGACGAAATCATAACCTCTTTTCTTGAAGTCGGTTAAAAAATACTAACATTAAACAAAATATTCCCGCTTTTTTCAATCATGAAATTAATGATTTTTTTCAGTCGTGAAAATCTTTTTATTTAATAAGATAACTTCTAAATAAATATAACTTTAAAATGAAACTTTTACTATTAAATAGTTCTGGGATAACTCACTTAGACATAAATAGTTAATCTCTTAGGACACCAGACTGGTTTGGATAATTTGTCAAATTACTGTAATATTTCTCATTGTTAATATCAAAATCCCAAAGATTCAAATGTTTTCTTAATGCCTGTAATAATTATCTAAACAAATGACATGAGATAAAAAAGCTTTAGTTCATTTAAGAGATTTTTAAAGGAAAGTCTCTATTTTAAGTCGTTTTTAAAAGGTTAAGCAAATTTCAAAATAACTGACATGAGGCCAATTATTTAGAAAGTAAAGAACGCATCTTCAAAATGATTTTTTATTTTAATGCTTTCATTGCTTAATAAACTGTGGGTGAAATTTCAGCACGTAGAATACTAGAGTATCAAGATAAGAGAGAAACTCATTATGAGATAATTAGAAGAAATAATATGGAACACCATGGCATCCCTCTACTTGCTAGTGTCTAGTTTTCTAGTATGTTCTTAATGTGTGCGTTGTTTCTAATTACAAATGATACGAAACGAGCTATTAGTATGTTATTAGGTTACATGATTTATTTGTTTTCAATAAATTAAAAAAAATTGTTGGTTAATGAATGAATTCCGAGTAGAAACTTCCAGAAAATCAGTACCCAGGTAGCACGTGTAACGTTCATAAACGTTTTAAAATGGTTATTGCAACGTTCAATACATTTTAAAACATTCATGAAACAAAGTGCCTAGGTAAACAAAGAACCTAGGAAGATGAATGATAGTTAGAATACAAATTTTCAAATGCTGTCTTAATGGATACAGTGGTAAACTTAGGAGTTGACACTATCACAAAATATGATTATGATTTGTTTATTCTTACTTTTTTTAGACGCTTAAAAATTAAGCAATGGATTCCAATGCATAGAAAACCAGGTTACCTATTGATAGAAAATTACTATGACTATGGTCCGACAAATTCCAAGTGCCAGGTTGCCCGGGTGACTAAAAAAATATCTTGACGAGATCTTTCTGAAAAAAAGGGGAAAAACCATAAAGAATATAAAGTTTAACCAATGGCTTTGTGCTTGAAAAGTAAAATAAGAATTGATATTTATTGTTTTTTTTTTTTTATAAAGAATATAATTTTTAATCTATCGGACGTTCACTTTCGGGTGTCTTCAAAACTTCAAGTCAAGTTTATCAATTAAAGTAATATTGACGCTTAAATTTAGATTCATCAGCGTTTTCTACTTATCTTCTGAACAACATATTATTGAAGTCTAACATGTATGGATCAGTCTCCAGAAAAGGTATCTTTTGAACGAAAATATTTTTCAATTTCGAAACCTTTTTTTTTTTTTTTTCCATTCCTACATGAAAGTGTTACCTACTAGAAGAAACCATAAACAATGGCAAAGCTTAGTTCCAATTATTTTACTCATAAATCAAAATAAAAAATGCCTTCTTCACGGAAATGAAAAAAACTTAATAAATTATTTTCAAATAAAAAAAGAACCGACTTCAAAAAACAAAGAGGAACTAAAAAGTAAAAAATAATTGGTCATACCTACATAGGATTTCCTACCCAAACGTATAAATAAAATTTATTTTACCATTCCAGTACGAAAATCAACTATACCAAAACACCCAATTATATAATAAACACTGATTTTATTTACTATACGATGAATTATTTTAATACCTAACTAATTATATACGATCTCCATATTTTTAATAACCATTTGAAGTCGGGGCCTCCTATAAACTACTACCTAACGTAACTGAGTAGGTTTAGTTTTAAAGACTTGCGAGTTTTGTTAAATTAGTGTTTAACTCAGGATTTGGTGGCTTGTCAGTTACGTTACGGGGGGGGGGGGGGGGATTGTCTTCGATTCCGCTTGAATTGAACACTAAATATATTTCAAAACTGAAATATTTAAAAAATTAATAATAATGACTAAATAAAGTTATTTATTGACAGAATTTTTTTATATTAAATTAATTAATTCAACTATTTTCGAAGCAAAATACATTTAATTTACTGATTTGCTACATGCGTAATAAATGCATTAGTAAGACTATAATTAAAATTAACAGGCGGCAGCATGAAAATTAAACATCACGATGCGTGAGAATTAAATATTGTTAAAGCAAGATTCCACCGACGAACAAATGCACGGGTCACGCCAAAACCACGTGACCTGTGACATGTGCGAAGCTGACGAAAGCTGGTCTACGTAGCCACAACTTATGAAATTTAAAATTTCTTAGATTTTTCCGTGATCCCTCATCAGATCCAGACAAAATTTACATGGGACCATTTGGAAAGTATACCCTTTCAAACAAAAAAAAAGAATTTTTTAAATCGGTCCAGTATTCTTGGAGAAATACGAAAACATACATAAAAAGCCGCAATACGAAATCATAACCTCCTTTTTTGAAGTCGGTTAAAAAAAACTTTTAGTGTTAGAAAATCGAGGACAATTTAATATCAAAGTAGTAATTTTGTTCAATGTGCAAACAATGAGCTAATTTAATGATTAGTGTTAATCTCATATCAAGCTACCTTAATTAAAGTACGGCTTAATTTTTAGCTAACCTTTTAGTTCAAATGATGTGTGTTAAAAAATAGTACAATATTAATATATTTGAAAATTAGTAAATTTGAAAACATACTGATATTTTATAATTTTGGTAAAATGCCTAACATTGATGTATTTCCCCTCCATCATTTATTTTTAGCTCAGAAATAATGACATTGATAAGGTCTATCACAGAGGTGAGATTCACTGCGCACAGTGGTCGATTTATTGAATCTAGCTGGACAAAAATCAAAATTGCATCATAGTTATTTCGCGATAACTAATATTTTATTAGAAACTTAAATACATATAAATCAATGAACCATGTCTAATTTGGACGGGAAGTTCCTGGATTTTTTCCTGTAATTGGTTGAAGTTTGCATTTCGCCCAAAAGTGCATTTTGTGACCTTCTACATGGAAGATAATTGATTATTGTCAAAATTTTTCTGCCTAATTTCAAATTATTTATGTTTATATATTGTCATTGTGTTATCCAAGGTTGATATTATTTATCAGTTTCATTTATTAAATGCGAGTTCTAAATGCATTTTTCCAAGAGAAAACGTGGCGAATATTACACCATTTCATCAAAAGTTATTGGAGCAGCAAAAAAATTCTCCACGAGCCTCCGCCTTCTATTTAATAAAGATGATCATGTTTGGTTTTTTTCCCCTTCAGTAATGTTTTTTTAACTAGCGTCTGCTGTTAATTATGGTCTGCTGTTTATTTTTAAACTTTTTTTTTTTTAACTATGTTGTCATTTTTATTAATATTTTAAAGTTTTTGGGATGCACTGCAGATGGTGTCGTCTCTGCATGTGTAAGTGAAACCTATATATTTTCCTAATATTAATACATGTGAATGTTATACTGAATTCATGGTTTCATTAAAAAAGCAAACCCTTTTTGATGTTTGCCTTCTAAATAAGGACTTGAATAGTGTATATAATTTTGTGTTTGAAACATTAAACTTAAATGACTGTAAGGCTGATATTAAGCTAAGTGTTGTAAATACTGTAAATAATTTTTGTGTACATATAAAAGACAAATGAAAACGTTGCTTTTCCTCACAGAAAACTTTCTTGCGAAAAAATTCTATTTGGTTAAAAAGTGATATTATATTTGATGAAACAGTTGTTAAAGAAGCTGTCATAAGACTTCCAGGATGTTTACAGCAAAAGTTTGCAACTCGCGGTCGACCTACAATAACTTTTCAAAATTCAAGCCTTAAAACTAAAAAACGTAAAGTCGCATCTGTTATTCAAAATAGTAGTTCAGAGCGATTAGTTTTTGCCGCTCAAATTAGTCTTCGTTCTTCAGGAAAACGAGACGCTGCAGAACTCTTGCAACAAGAAAATGTGTCACCAAAAAGAGCTACTACGCTGCAAATAATCGGTACACATTTGAAACTCTTTAAGTGTTCCAGTTGCCTGAATATGTGCTAAAATGTATTTCGAATGTGTTGTGTACAAAGAAATGAAACTGAAATGTTTTACTAATCCGTTCCGTTTTAAAGAAAACGTTCCAAAAGTGCACCGAATGTGTTTTGCTGGGAATCTCTATTCAACCGAAGTTTGGGATTACACTTGAGAACACATAGCGCGCAGATTTGAGAGTGCTTGTGAAATCACTGCTTTCTTAGCTACGTCATGTTTGTAAACAATCTGGATCGGCCGCAATCATTTTCGTGATATTTTTGAATGCTCAAAAGGTACGCCACTTTCCTTTTTTAAGTTCTTTACAGATAATTTTTGTATTTGTACATTTACTGAGCTTCATACTTTTGTTTTAAATAAACTAATAATTTACCATACTGCTTAAGTTTTGAAATAAAATGAAATCCTGTGTTTTAAAACTGTGTGGTTACGTTAAGACTAACGTGTTACGATTCTAATTTTGAAACTTGACGATTGATTTAGGGCTCATGTCCTTATCTTTCGATTTAGAATTTTTAAGAGCATCGGAATTAGAGGTTTAAACAAGGGCTCCTAAACTACAGGTTATGACCCAAAAACATTTCTAATGAAGATCGAAGGGCATTTCTTACGCTGTTCAATTTCAATCTTAAAAAAAGCATCTCTTTCATCTAAATGTTTTTTTTATAAATTCTGTCATTTACTTCTTGTTTTTACAAATAGTTCGGGTGATTTTATTTTTCTGGTTAGCAATTTTTTATACGTTAGTATTTTGCTTGTAAACATCCCATAAGATCGATCATCGTGTGCACAACTTTTTGGTTTAACAAACCGAAAAAGAATGAATCGCTGGAGGTTCTGCGGCTTAGATTAGGTTAAACTTGAATGTGATCAAAATCTACCACAATAGTATGAATGAGATTCGAACCTAGGTCAAGAGATCAAGATTCTTCTAAGTAATGATGTTTGACAAAATATATTGTCTAATGTTTCATATCAATCAATTTTATCTTGAATTTTGAGGATAAAATATTGCGTACCATTTACATATTATTTATGGATAAATAATTTTATTATCTGTTGCAGTTAAAAAAATCATGAAATTTGAGTATCATGATCGATGTTTTGCAGAAATGCCAAGCAAAGTATTGTTCGAATGAATAATCTGAGTTCAAAACATTAGCTAAAAATCTTATTAAGTATCTTAGTCAAATTTTTGAAATCATTAAAGCAATTAGAGCAAACAGGAAGCCTTCTATAAATGTGTGTTTTGAGTACGTACAATACATGTATCGGGTCTCGTGTTCTTAAAAATGGGGTCATGACACAAAAATAGTTAAAACCGCTAGTTCAGAAAAAAATGCTTAATAGTTTTTTCCTTAATCCTACTTTTTAATTTGCCGTGTGATAAAAAAACATGTGAATAAAAAATTTCACCTTTTATTTCTTTGAAAAAAAAAACCTTTAGTTCTTTGTAAACAGGTACAACCTGATAACGTAAACACAAAAGCATTTTATTTTTTTTTTATTTTTTTTTTATTTTTTTTTTAATTTTTTTTATTTTATTTATTTATTTTTATTTTTATTTTTTTTTGAACCATGAAAAGTTCCATGAAAAACTTAGTAAAAATTGTTTGATAACTAAACGTGATGTCTGTTGCAGTGTAAAAACTATTTCAATTGCAATTTAGTTGTTATATGTTCTATCACATTGAGAGATAGATTAAGGGTGACCACAGACTGAGGAAACAGGAAATATCAGACCTTTTTCTGAGAAAAATACCGAATTCAATATTAGTAACGCAAGTTTAAGCCATTTTTACAATTCTGGAAAGGGCGTAGGGAGCTCCCTCGGAGATTTATCTAGTCTAAAATATGTTTAAGCTGTCTTTGATTATGTAAAGATGGGGAAAAATATGAAAAGGGGTAAGGATACCTCTAGGAAAAAATGTAAGAATTCAGTTTTAAAACTGTACATTTAGGGCATTTTTAAGGAACTTTGGGTTTTATGTTCCGGGGTTCATTTCAGCGGTAAATATTTTGAAGCTAAAGTGTTAAAAACATTTTTGTAAGGTAACTTGAGGAATAAAGGTATTATTAACCACAATATTTTGAAAATGTTTTTTTTTTTTTTTTAAGTATAGTTCAAAGCTATCTTTGATGATGTAAAGAGAAAAGGACGAAGACAGGTATATAGGGGCTTTTTTCGGAAAAATTATTATTATAGAAAAAATAGTAGGGGAATGTGGGGTAAAGTGAAATTGCTAAGCTGGCTAGATTTTTTTTTTAAATGAACAAATTGGAAATTTTTTTTGAAAATTACATTTTACAAAGAAAGAACATTAAAAAAAAGTGGAAATTTTTCCCTTTATTTTTTTCATAGTAAAAAATAAAATATTTTTCTGAATAAAAAATGTTCTATTCACTCATAAAAAATGTATTTGTTCAAATGAATGATTAAAAGAAAGGTAGAATGAATAATAAAAAGATAATGAAACAATGAACGAATACTTAAATAAATAAAATACTTAATACATGAAGAAAAATAAATGACCGTATAAAATAGTGATGGGCATAATCAAGATCTTTTGATAATCGAAATATCGAGAATCGAGTGCTTCTGATAATCGAGTGATTGATAATCGAGATCTTTTCAGGTCGATCACTCGAGTGATTGATAATCGAGATCTTTTGAATTCGAGAACTCGAGCGATTGATAATCGAGATCTTCCGAATCGAGTACTCGAGCGATTGACTTCTCGAGATCTTTGGAATCGAGTACTCGAGCGATTGACTTCTCGAGATCTTTGGAATCGAGTACTCGAGCGATTGACTTCTCGAGATCTTTTGAATCGAGTACTCGAGCAATTGACTTCTCGAGATCTTTTGAATCGAGATCTCGAGATGTTTTAAATCGAGATCTCGAGATCTTTTGAATCGAGATCTCGAGATGTTTTAAATCGAGATCTCGAGACGTTTGAATCGAGTACTCAAGTAGTTCATTTTCTGAGCTTTTCCAGAATTGAGTAGACTGCTACAGGGGCGCCCCACTATAAGGGGGGAGAGGGCATGGTGCGGCATGCGCCACTGGCCGGTTTTTTCAGAGTGTTTTTTATCTCATTTTCGGGTGGGGTGGGGGCATGGCGCAGCCTGTGCCATTAAAATTTTTAGGGCTGGTTTTTTGATAGGGTTCTTTAAATCTCATTTTCGGGAGAGGGCGGCGGGTCCATGGCGCAGCCTGCAAAACCGAAATTTCTATAAAAACGGTTTTTGGAGAGAGTTTTTTAAATCGCATTTTGCGAGGGGGGGGGGAGCTCTTTCTAGACGGGTGCTCCGTAACATTTGAGAGGGTGCACCATCGCCCTGCGAAAGAGGGGGGGGGGGGGGTGGATACCCTTGACTTTTGAAACAGTTGAATTCCCGAGTTGTATTGGCAGGGGTGCGCTCGAAATAGGAATGTGCCATCAAGCCTATCATTTAGGGGTATAATAAGGGGCGAACCCTCCTTGCTTTTAGAAGTTATTGTACTCATATAAATGAAATTCTTACTGTTATTCGGCATACTATGCAACTCGTAGGATACTCTTTAATCTCTCCTCCTCTCTTGTAGAGTTCGAAATAACGGGCCTGCCCCCCCCCCCCCAATTCCTTGAAAAAATCTAGTTTTTACGTTTTAGTGAATCTAGTTTTTTGTTGTTTTCCGATAAAATGAGCAGATACACCCTTGCCCTCCTTCCCTCCGGAAAAGTTCGAAACGCAAGCCTGTTTTAGGGGGTCAATTTGATAGATTTTAGTCTTCATTTAGGGGTCGCAATCCTTAGGGGATGCTGGTTCGACGACATTCCCTGTTAGCTTGACAGAAACTAGGAGTTCGGCATTTGGGCGACCCGGCTCGGACTAGTATAAACTTTTATAGGTTTATTGGTAGCGGCTAGAAAACTGGCAATGGCCCCTTGACTGTTGGTAGCCCTCAGGGGATGCCCCGTAGCGATTGAAATGGTATCACCCCCTCCCCCTTTCATTTCAATTTGTGTAACGGATTGATTTCTCGATTATTTTTTTTTTTTACATTCATTTTGAGTCATTTATTCGAACGGTTATGTATTTAAACTAATGATTCTCAGATATCGCGTGGTTATTTCAAATGGTTTCGGGCACTCAAACACGAAGTTAATGTAAACAAGTAGGGGAATCGTTGCTCTCTCTGCGCAAAAGGACTCATTTATCCTTATATATTATTTCTGTAGCCTGTTTTTGGTTTCTACGCCAGATTTTCCTCAATTCTTGATCGATTTCTTTGATTTGCACCTTATTTTAAAGCTTATGGTGCTGGCTACTGACGAAAAATAGACCCACGGTCTAAAAATTGTTTTTTTCAGCCGAAAAACCTGTTTTAAAGAACCAGAATGAGGTTTTCGGTTAAACTTATAACTTTAACTTGCACTATGCCCGACAGAGCTGAATAGCTTGATCGGCAGAGCTTTCTCCTCGAAACCTGGAGAATGAGTGTTCGGGCCCACGTCCGGACAATCTGCGTCAAAAAATTAGAGAAATATCGCGCATTGCATGAACACTTAATTAAGTGTTCATGCAATGCGCGTATATCATGCAAGTATGAGGGAATAAAATAAATGGGAAGGAAACGCTCCTTGCTATTATGAAAACTTGACGTGACTTTGTGCTGAATTACTTCGGAATGGTACGTTTTTTTTTAAGCTTTGGCTCTGGTAAGAAAATTAAAGCATAATATAAGCGAAAATATAAGTAACATCTTTGAGATTTCAGACTACAATATAGAATTATTTTTTGTTCAGAAAAAAATAATAAATCGTACATTGAAATATATATTCTTCTAATGAGATTTTGACTCTTTGTACAAATAAAAAAATTACTACCTCAATTTGAAGGGTAAAATATATATTTTTTCTTCTTTTTGCAAAAAAAAAAAAAAAATAGCTTATCACTATTTTACTACATTCGAAAAGCTACGCTTAAAATAGAGCATAGTTCAAATTATTTTGTATTTTAACGTGCTGTTAAATGATGAACACGTGCTGCCATCTAAGTTATAACGGTTCAAGCAGCCTGCGGTAACGAATTGTAAAAATTTTCAAAAATAAAAACATTTCTCTTCAATATCTTACCTTATATATTATTCCCTTCTCATTTTAAAACTTATCAGGCTGGCTAAAGACGAAAAATAGACTTACGGTCGAAAAATCAAGTTTTCGAAAACGCACCTTGCTGTTTGAAAACCTTGATGCAGCCTGTAGTTCTTATGCATTTTTTTTTTTTTTTTTGCAAAGTTCTAATGCAGTTTTCCAATTTTTTACGTCGCTTTCGGCAAAAAAAAAAAAAAAAAAAAAATAGCCTGTGTGTGTGTGTGTGTGTTCATATTTTAATAAAGCTTAAAAGCACTGGAATTAGTTGTTTGGTTAAATTGATAAGTTTTTTTCGGTAGAGCGTTTGGCTATAAACTATCTGAACTTCGGGCAAGCTTGGGCTGTCCGACATAATATCAAATGTATATTAGTATTACGCATTACATGTACTCATAACATACACACGTAATAAAATAAATGCAGTGAGAATGCTACTTGGTGTTTCTACTCCTTTATGCAAGCTACAGTTATCATTCAGATAAGTTGACTGTTAATCGAAGGGTGTTCTTCCTTTTTTTTAAGCTCTGACTACATCCAGATCACTCAGCATAATATAAGCATAAAAAAGTATTAGATTTACCTAAAGGAAATCCTTTTTGTGCAGAAAAACATTTTCATTGTATACTGAAATGTAGATGTTTCCCAATAGCAGTGTTCAACCTTTTGTACAAATGAAAAAATACTACGCCAAATTAAAACTACGAGTTTCACCCAGTAAACCTTTAATTTTTTATTCGCGCAAATACGATATAAAGCATTTAAATTATTATCAACTTCATTACCAAGAAATCATTTTCTACTCCTCTGCTTTCTGCAGAAAAAAAACATTTTGTCTACGTTCGAAAAATTACAATTAAAAAACGGACTCAGTTCAACTGGTTTTGGTTTTGAATTTTAAGTGTTCGATTAAAAGAGAAACATGTGCGGGCATTTAAGCTTTAACGGTTAAAGCAATCTTCTATGTGAAATAGTTCAATATTCAAAGATAAAAACACTTATTTTCAATCTAAATTATTACTTCTCTAGAATGCTTATTTCAATCGCTACGTGAGATCTTCGTCATTCTTTAATCAAATTTCATGCTTTACGAATAATTTTAAATCGTATCATGCTGGTTAATGACAAAATATAGAAGCATGATCTTATTATTATTTTTTTTTTGGCAAAAAGCTTTTTTGCTGTTTTTTACCACGCATTCCTTCAATGAATAGTTTTCGAAAAGGAAGGCGCAATTGCTAGGTTTGTTGGGGTGTCGGGCTGTTAATTAGAATGGCGCCAATTCGAATCCGTGCCAGTAATAATCTCTTTAATGTTTCTTTTTTTCCTGTCAGATGCTCACATGGGCAGGACTGTATTTGCCACAACCTGTTTTTTCACATGCACAAATATTGCTTTTTCACGAGTCACTACTCAGCCACTTTTAATGATATTTATGTTTGCATTGAAAATATGTACGGCCAAAAGGTGAGCGATGATCAAATTATCACAGCGTTGTATTTAACGAGGTTTTGTTACTGATGTCTTTAAATTACATGCCTTCTCTTCTGCGCTTACTTTTTTTCGGTTCTTCTTCATAATGTTCTTCCTTTGAAATTTTTAAAAAGCGAAATGCCTTATGAAACGATTCGAAGCATAGTGCGGAGTTCCGCACGGGTCGACTAGTTCTTGTGTATTGCTTTGCTTTTTTTTTTTTTTTTTTGATATTCTTGTTAGTGGAATTATATTTATCTGACTGATACATGAAGAGGGCGGGTAAAATATTTCTGGCTGCGTTTTCCAGCAGATTGGGATTCCCGGCGCATTGAAAGTTATAAGTGTGGCTTGAATTGCATTGAAGTTCATGATTTTTTTTTTCTTTCTTGATTTGCTCTTTTTTACTTTTCTTTTTCATTCGCTGACTTGGGAAATATGTAATAACAGTATAAGTGTAGGGAGTGAAGTTCAAATATTTCTGAGTGCAATAAAAAGAAATATGGAAGTTTATCGTGTGGGATTAATAGCTTCCACTCTTTGGCCCATTTTTTTAAAAATAAAAATAACATTTTAAACAGATTTTTTTTTTTTTTTTCAAATTCCATACGTAAGATATTTATGACTTTTGTGCGTAGCACTTATTTTCGCGTGCGTAGTTGAATTTAAATGTTTTTCTTGTTTTACTCGCTTCTGTTTATGTCATATTCCTTATATTTTCAATGTGATATTCCTTATATTTTCATAAATGTTGATTAGTATATTATTCACTCAACTTAAAAATTTGGAGTCAATTGATGTGCTGATTTTATGAGATTATTTATTTATTTATTTTTTGTAAAGTTGAGGCAAAACTGCTGAAAATGCTTTGGCTCGCGACGGTCCATTTCGGAACTTAAGGTTTCATAGCTGCGCTTGATTTTCCGTGCGTTGGTCCTCAAAAAGGTTTAAATTGATTACCAACTTTCTCTAAAAGCAGATTACGTATCCGGTTTTCAAATCATCCGAGACGCTCGATAACCGAACATTCGACAACAAGCAATATTAAACAAGGATCCCCCACAATTGAGAGGGCATGGGGGGGGGGAGATTCATGGTGTAGACCTCGCCATTAAAGTTTTGAAGAGGAGAGGGTAACTTATAAGAGGGCATTTAGTCTTAGTTTGAAGGGCTCTCGTTCTGGGGGTTCTCCGTCGCATTTGAGGGATGAATGTCATCGACAGGGGGGGGGGATGGGCACCACTGCATTATAAACACATTGCGTTTAAACGTTTCACAAACGTTTTAACATGACTGTCACAGCTTTAACAATCGTTTTAAAACCTTTATCTCAACGAAGTGTGCTCTCTGAGTAACCCCATTCGAAAAAAAGCACTTGAGAAGCTATTATTTGATTCTGAAACTTTATAGAGTGACATGGGTGTCCGTCCGTCCCCGTAAGCAATGGCACGCCTCTTATGACAATTTCCCCTCCCCATCCCCCTAAGAAACAATAATCCGAAAAATAGCTAAGACCACCTTAAATTTTCAATTACCCGTTTTGTACCATACTGGTTCAATATATTTTTAAGTTTAACAATTCTCAAGTTTAAACCTGCTAGTGTCGCCCAAAGACCCGCCCATATTATCATTATCCCTCACTTTTTAATAAAAATTGTACATATTTGATCTTAATAATTGTCAAGTTCAAAACAGTATGGAAAGCATTTCTCTACCATTTGTTTCAAGATTTCACTACCGGATCACTAAAGGGCCGGATACAGAAAACCATTTTTTGGGGGGAGAGGAGGGCTCATGTTGAAGAAAGCCCTCACCCCCACCCCCATGAACGAAATTCCCGTTTTTGGTACGAAAAATGTCTGAATCTGTTTGGGAGTCAATAAAAAGCACCAAATTGGTCAGTAATAAGGCACCTGATTGGGAATAAACGTTGCAAATTAATTTCATGAGCAATGAAACGAAGTAGTAGTTCAAATATTTACTTTGAAAAATAATTAATGAGATGAAAAGATACGGTCATCGTTGACATTTTATGCATGAAGTGTTTGAACACAATGTGTACGGATACTGTTGTCGACATTTTAGGGTGGGGGGACATGACATCCATGATTTTCCCGTTGTATCCGCCACTCACACAACACATATACCTCCATAAATCCGCTCATATGATAATTAACAATTTTCGTTCGAAAAATATCGTTCGATTATTAAGGAATCTCTCAATTATCGAAAATTCGACGCCAAACATTCAACTATAGCCCCATTCGAATAAAGCAAGCGAAAACCATTCATTCTATTTTAAAATCATTCCAAATCTATCCATCCCAAGAGCGAAGGCGCACCACCTATGAAGCTCTTCCCCAAGAGTAATATCCCCAAAAGAGACAAAATCCCCTAAAAATTACAATCCCGCAGTTTGTGTCAAAACTCCCCCCCCCCTCCCCTCTTATTTGCACCCATAGGAAGGAATTACACGAGAAGTAAACCATTTGTTTTATTAAGGAATAAGTAAATACCTTAGTGCCGAGAAGTAACATGAAATAACAAACGTTTAGTATCCCAAATATACAGAGTACTGCTGAAACGTGTTTTGGAGTTTTTAAGGTATCCTTTTTTGAACAAAATAGTAAGCTTTTGCATGTAAGGAGCCATTCATTAGTTACGTAAGGATGATTTTGGCAATTTTTCGACCCCCCTCCCCCCATGTAAGGGTACATAAGATTTTTTCAAACCGCTCCCCCTATTCTTAGGTAAGATTGATTCCATTCCGTTTTTCAAAATAATAAAATAACGAATCTAACATCACTGGAATCGAAATTAAATTCACTATTATTAAATTAATCCTTTTTGTGTAATAAAATATTTACTAAAAAGTTGGAATCTAGACTAAATGTTTTTTCGACATTTTTTTTTGTATATGATGCGATACTTATTAAAAATAAAACATGCTATGTATAGTGCGATTCTTTTATCATGTTTTACACTATTCATTTTTCGTAAAACAAATAAAAAACAGCTTATCCTAATAGGTTTTTTATTTTCCAAACGCAAATAAAATATATAATTCCCGTCAAACCACTTGACCGCACAATTTCAAATGTAAAACATCAACTTGGAAAATATTGCGTGAGAATGGGTTTGAAGCCCCCCCCCCCAAGTATGTAGACATTTTTCCAACCCCCCTCCTTCTCGGCTCCCTTACGTAACTAATGAATGGTCCCTAAAGACATCCAGTTATGTCCTTACATCCACAATCTCAATATTTTGCGTTAAAAAATGGGTTCCTTGAAACCCCGAAACACGTGTCTGCAGTAATCTGTAAAATTGGGCTCTAAAACGTTTGTTGTTGCCTGTTACACCTGTATCACTGCCCCATAGTATAGTCGAAGGTGGACGTAAGGGGAAAGACTTCCCTCAGGTTTTCAACTTAAGTATTCCACCTTTTTACCTGAAATATAATTTTAATGCCTCTCAAGTTGGAACCTTATTAGCGCACCCACTTCCACCAAACATATCATTAGACTACCAAAGCACCCCAAATAATCATTTGATAATCAAGCATTCGACAGCATACATTCAATTATAACACTATTCGAATGAAACATCATTATCTTTTCAAAGCTAGCCCTCTGACCCCCCTAAATGACGGATCCGCCCTTGCAACTGAAACACTTCAGAAGCAGGGGTGCCCACCCGCCCTGAGGACAAGGGCATCCCACCCCCCTCAATATCGCATAGACCCCAAAAACAGCGAAAAATATCCCTCAACCCCTCCCCCCCCCCCAAAAGGATATTCCCTAAAAAAGATTAACGTCCATTGAGAATTTCAATGGCGCAGTCTGCGCTATGACCCACCTCCCCTGTGGGCACCTCAGCGCAAACCCGTCACTCCAAATTTTTCTGGGGGAAGGGTTAAAGGGTCTCAATGCATATATTTTCGGAAGGCAACAAAAACCATGACCATTCATAGGTAAAATCATTAACTTTTCAAAGCCAGCCCTCTGACCCCCTAAATGACGGATCCACCCCTGCAACTGAATCACTTCAGAAGCAGGGGTGCCCCCTGAGGTCAAGGGCGCACCCCCTCAATATCACACAGCCCCCCAAAATATAAGAAAAATACCCCTTAAAACATCCCTCCCCCCCTTAAAAATGTCAATGGCGCAGTCTGCGCCACGATCCCCACCTTCCTCGTTGGGCACCCCTGTCAGAAGTCAACTATATTGAGAGGTTCATTCGATTCTCAAATCGATCAAAAATTACACTGCTCGAGTGATTGACATCTCGAGAACTCAATATCTCGAGAGCTTAACATCTCGAGAACTCAACATCTCGAGAACTCAACATCTCGAGAAGTTCAAAGCGAGAACTCGAGCAGTTGATCGCTCGAGCACTCGGAAAGGACAAACGAGAACTCGAGCAGTCCATCGCTCGAGCAGTCCATCTCGGAAAGTGATAATCGAGAACTCGAGCAGTCCATCGCTCGAGAACTCGGAAAGTGATAATCGAGAACTCGAGAAGTTCATCGCTCGAGAACTCGAAAAGTGATAATCGAGAACTCGAGATACGATAATCGAGAACTCATGATAATCGAGTTCTCGAATGATTTTGAATAATCGAGTGATTCGATTATGAGTACTCGATTATGCCCATCACTAGTATAAAATAGTGAATGAATAAGAAATTGGGTGAAGGCATGGATAAATAAGTGAATTAATGTATGAAGAAATGTAAATAAATTAATAAATGAATCCGTAAGTGATTTTGTAAATAACAATGCGCGGCAAAAAAAAAAAAAAAACTTCAAAATGCTTCTGACATTTTGTCGGCTGATTCTTATGTAGAATGACCCCGGAATCCGAACATGACCTCCGTTTCCTCCCCCCCCCCTATACGTACCAATTTTTTTTTTTTTTTTTTTTTAAAGGACCCCCAAGTTTTTTTTCAATTTTCTTTAGTTTTAGAGCAATTAATTTTTTTTGGAGGTGAAAGGAGCTTTATATTAACTGCTAACACTGTTTTGGTGGGCAAGAGAGGTTCAAATTTCAAGATCATGGACACCGATCGCAAAAAGGGGGAACTTTGGGGGGGGGAGTATAACCTCTCAAAATGAAAGAAAAATCACGAAAAACGATCTTTTTATTCTGATTTTTTTAAAAAAGATGTTTGTAAAAAAATTTCCGAGCAGAATGAGAGTATAAAACGAAGCTTCTATGACTCCTATGTCCAAAAAAATTTTCGCGACGTAAAAAAAAAAAAATATCATGTGAATGTCGCACGTTGCATACGAGTTGAATCGCAGGTCTTCATTCAAAAAGGCATTCCTCTGGCTGATTTCTATATAAAATGACCCCTATGATCCCTTGTTTTCAAATACGACCATCTTTCTCCCTATCACGCCCCCTTTTTAGAACCTCCCCCCCCCGCCTCTTCCCCGCCATTTTTTATTTGAAGGGGAAAAAGAGCATTACAATAACCGTAATCATAATTCTGAATGATTAGATATGTGCAAAGCTCAAAATCTTATGCATATGTAGCAAAAAGGAAAACGGGGGGGGGGGCACCCTTCCAAACACACTGTGCAGCAAAAATTACTCTCAAATGCTTCTGAGGCTAATCCGCCTGATTCTTCTGCAAATTTACCCCCTGAATCCAAAAATGATCTCCGTTATCCTCCTACATGTACCGATTTTTGTACAAATCCCCCCCTTTTTATTCGCTTGGGGCTAGTTTTATTTTGCTATATATGCACAAGATTTAGAACTTTGCACATCTCTAGTCATTCAGAATAATGTTTACGGTTATTGTTATGCTCATTTTTCCCTCAAAATTTAAAGCAATAAATGGCTCTGAATCAGGGGAGGGGGGAGGTTCTAAAAAGGGGGCGTGATGGGGGAAAGATGGTCGTATTTGGAAACAAGGAATAATTTTATATAAGAATCAGCCAGAAGAATATCCATTTGAATGAAGACCTGCAATTCAACTCGTATGCAACGTGCGACATTCATGAGAAAGTTTTTTTTTTTTTAATTTTTTTTACATCGCGAAAATTTTTTTGGACATAGGAGTCATAGAAGAGAGTCTTATACTCTCATTCTACACGGAAATGTTTTTTACAAACATCTTTTTTAAAAAAGCAGAATAAAAAGATCGTTTTTCGGGGTTTTTCTAATATTGGGGGGGGTATACACCCCAAATCCCCCTTTTTTGCGATGGGTGTCCATGATCTTGAACTTTGAACCTCTCTTGCCCACCAAAACTATGTTAGCAGTTAATATAAAGCACCTTTCACCTTCAAAAAAAATTCTCTAAAACTAAGGAAAATTGAAAAAAACTTGGGTGGGGGGACCTTTAAAAAAAAAATTGGTATCTATAGGGATAAAACAGAGGTCATATTCGGATTCAGGGGGTCATTTTGCATAAGAATCAGCCGACGAAATGTCAGGAACATTTTGAAGGTTTTTTTTTTTTTTTTTTTGCCGAACTGTGTAGCTGAGTGAGTAAACGAAATAAACTATTTCACTTTGTCCCATTCACCTTGCCAACATTAGAAATACAAGTAAGCTTAAAATTAACTGAAAAAATAAAAAATACCGCATTCAATATTATAAGGTCTCAATTAATATTTAAAATGTTAGTAACAATAATTTTATCATTTTATTCTTACAAAAATAATTTTTGACTTACATCAAAATATTACAATATGAATGTCCTTTTTTGAAAATTGCCATTATTATCATTAATTTTAAGCTTCAGATGTATTTTTTTCCTGACTGGAATAGAGTACATGTGCTACTATATAGTTAAAATATTACGAGATTGTTGGCAGTAAAAGTAATTATTTCATCATTTCACTTTGCCCCACATTCCCCTACAGCCGACAAATAAATGTATAACGTATTGCTTGTGTTCTCGTAACTAAGCGTATGTTTGTAAAAAAAAAAAAAAAAAAGCTTTTTCTTATTTTTTTTTTTTTAGGTAATGGTTTACCCGGTTGTAGAAGAATGATAGTTTCAATCATTGTTATGTAAATTTTTTAATGTATATCTATAAAGTTAAATAAATTTATTTTAAACATATTGTGTTTAATGACTAGATAAGTTTGATAAACTCAGTTCAGTGTTATGTGCGTAAGTTTGAAACATAAATTCCATGCGTATTTTAAATTTAGCTGCATTAATTAATGAACTTGATATTCACTGTCTGATTAAGTTAGATCTGAATGTATGGCATTTAGTTGCCATCTGGAGATTAAATGCCATACGATAGAAGCTAAAAAGAGTACTCAACCAGTCACGTCTTAAAGAACCGAAACGGCCACACAATTTTTGTACCAATGAATTTTCATACACAAATCATTTCTATTTTGAAGCAATTAGTTTGCAATGTAATAACAATCCCAACCTTAGTATTACATGTTGCCTTTCAATCAATAATAAAAGCCATTATTAATTTTAGGATCCAAACCGCACCCCTTAAAAACAAGCACAAACCTGGAAGCTTATACAAAAGGTTTGTACTCACCTTTGGCGGGAGGGGGGGGGATAGAAAAAAGGCAAATGAGTGGAATTTCAGTTAGATCTCATACGGTAATACCTTTTTCACAGCTCATGTTTTAATGTAGTACATTTTTTCCTCATTCAAGAAATAAATAAATGTTTTGAATAAAGTGGCTACTAATGGTAAAAAAAGGGCTACTAAACTGAAAGTGTATGCCAGCCACTGACTACTAAGTAATTTTTTATTTATTTTGTTTTTCGCGAACACTTTTCTTCCTTATGCAAGGAACTAAAACTAAAAATAATTAATTGATAATTGTCAGTGCCGGATATACGATTTTTCCGAGCTAGGGCAAATCTTGAAACTGATGCTCCTACTCATTCTCCTTCAAGTTTTATATTGAGTTTCAACGACCCCCCCCCCGGAAATAGAACAAATTTGTTGTCCCCCAAAAATTGTCTCACGGGGGCAAGGATCCCAACTCCCCCCTTCGCCCCCAGATCCAGCACTCATCGTTTTAGTTAATATTCAAGGAAATAATTAGTCATTAAAGAATTCCACTGCACTTACATTTTTAAAAGAACACAACTAATGATTAAGGTCATTGATCAGATACCATGCAATAGATCACTGAATTGCAAAGTAGCACGAATTCAAACAATGAAGGCAAATTTATTTTGATCTTGAGAAATTAAAATTTTTGAAAATGAAATTTATGAAGCAACTAACTGAAGTTATGTGAGCCTTTGTTTGTACACTTTTGATTACTTTTTACAGTATGGATTAGCTTTGAAAACTAAAATATGGAAATTAATATTTTAAATATATGCAGTTTCTGTACTAAGTAATATTGTGCACTGCATTTTCCTGCAACTTTTTGATTGGTAAACATTGTTCGTGTGCAATTCTGCTGTAAGATAGTCAATTATCATGGAAATATCATTGTATTTTAAATTATCATAGTAGCTATGCTGACTAATAGTTAGATTCATCCAAAGCCTAAACCATCATCAGCCTGCAGTCTCAAAATGAACACGAATTTAGTGCATATTTATAATTTCTAAAAGCTACTTTTATATTTGTGCGGTAGGTATCCTCGGATGATATTAGTGCGAAGAAATTGTTCTAAAACGCATTCTAGAAACTGTACCTGTATGTGTGCCACAAAATGTTCAGTAAAGTGTTCAAAAACGTGTCTTTAACGCGATCCTATAAGTGCTTAAAAAGTGCGCTAAAAAGAATGCTGAACTTAATATATGTTCCGAACTGTGTTTCTAGAAGTGTTTTGGAAACTGACCCCAAAAAGTGTTCTAAAAAAGGGGACAAGTGTACGTGTTCAAAAAATGTTTTAAAAAGTGATCTTACAACGGTTCTAATAAATGTTCCGAAATAAGTGTTCTAAAAAAGGAGACAAGTGTCCGTGTGAAAAAAGTTTTCAAAAAGTGTTTGATTATTTGCAGTGTAGAATTAAAAAGGCTTTTAAAAGGACCGTAACAAATAAAGTGGTGAAACTAACTTCTGACGAAGCTTTAGCCTACTATGTAAATACAAAACTGACAAAAAGTCAGTACATTGAAACACACAAATTAGATAAAAATCAGAATGCAAATATATATCCATGTTATGAAAAAGTATTAGAATCAAAGAAAAAATTTTATCCAGATGATATATATACAACTGATGTTTCTGCCGAAATCAACCTTCAGTCGCTTATAACTCATACAAAATTGCGCTTTTTCAAAGTGAATGCGAAAAATTCGAGGAACTTTTAACGGTAGATATTCCTTCCATAAGAATGATTTTTAAATGGGGATGTGACGGAGCTTCTGGTCAAAGCACTTATAGACAATAATTCGAAAGCACTGAAGTCTGATACGATGATTCATCTGTGTTTACTATTTCATTAGTACCACTTCATTTGAAAAGTCAAGAAAAGAAGCTCTGGAAAAATCCTCGGTCATCTTCAACCAGATATTGCAGGCCAATAAAAGTAATTTTTGAAAAAGAGACTCCAACACTAATCAAAGAAGAAGTTGATAAAATAGAATCTCAAATAGCAAGCCTTTGTCCTTCAAAAATAAAAATTAATGATAGAGAATATTTGGTGGGACAATCATTGGTAATGACTATGGTTGATGGGAAATTTTGTAGCATTCTAAATGAACGATCTAGTCAAAAATGTTACATTTGCGGAGCTTGCCCTAAAGAAATGAATGTGCTTGAGAAACATACTCAAAAATCAATAGATCCTTTAAAATTCAGATTTGGATTATCAGTTTTACATGCTTGGATGAGATGCTTCTAGTGTCTTCTTGATTTGTCATATGAACTTGAAGTGCAAAAATGGAGAGTAAGAAATCAAGATGATAAGAAAACGGTTAAAAGGCATAAAAAATATATTCAAGCGAATTTAGAAAAGAAATGGGCCTTTTGGTAGATATGCCGAAGCAAATTTCTGGAACAACAAATGACGGAAATACTGCTCAGAGATTAGAAATTGAACTCTCTTTTATACAGCGTTTCTCAATAATTTTACAAGACGTTTCTAGTGAACAAGAAATAAATGAACACGAATTTGAAAAGTTTACTTTGAAAATTGTATGTTCAACTATATAACTGGTATTTTATGCCGGCTTGCCGGTTAGTGTGCATAAGTTATTAATTCATGGAAGACAAATTATTGAGCATGCCATTTTACCAATAGGACAACTTTCCAAAGAAGCGCAAAAGGCTCGAAATAAAGATTTCAAAGATTTCCGAGAGCATTTCTCACGAAAATGTTCAAGACAAAAAATTTTGGAAGTCATAATACATGTGTTGCTAATTACGTCTGACCCTGTAATTACAAAGCTGAGAAGTGACTCTAAAAAACATGAGAATTTATTATCGAAAGAAGCTGCATTGCTGTTGAGAAACAATCAAAATATAGACTGCAGTTCTTCAGACAGTAGTTCTGATGAAGATGACGAAAATTTTAGTGACTGACGCTTATATTTTATGTAGTTTTATGTGAACATTTTAGTGACTGACGCTTTTATTTTATGTAGTTTTATGTGAACATTTTAGTGATTGACGCTTTTATTTTGTGTAGTTTTATGTTTACTATCAATATTACGACCGAATTAAAACTTTTGCCTCGGTTCGACAAACCAAAGTATTTGTGTCAAGCTAGATTTGTGAAATCGACTACTGTGCGGCGGTGAAGAATTTTCTATTAATAAAGGCCTAATGGATACATTTTTCAGAGAAATATTTTTTTCTTCGTTGATACAATCTGCGCATGTTAATCAGATGAAAACATGTTCATTTCTAGTTTTACATAATTTTCTTTCCTGAAGTTCAAGTTCACGGAGGTGAGAGTTTACCACACTTTTCTTTTAAAACAAAATCTATCTTCTTGTTTTTCAACAAAGATCTCACAACTTCTTCTTCATGACTGAAAATAAACAAGGGGACTCCCTAGTACTATGGAAAATAAAATGCGATGTCATTACTGCCACCTGTTAATGAGAAATGTCGTTTTGTGCTTAGGTAACGGAGGTGAGAATGTATTGTGTGACAAAATTCCTTATCCTACTAAAATGAACTAAAACATAAAATTAAAAAAATAAATATATTTAAACAATTAGTATTTGAGACACTTAAGAAAGGAATAATTAATAAATAAATATATACTTTTAATTAAACAAGTTATTTAGCAACATAAACACCAGGTGTGTTAGATGCTACAGAGGTGAGAATTCACATGCTGCATGTCAAAAATATATTAAAATGAAAATTGTTGGCAGGTTTAAAAAGATATATTTTTTTGAGGAAATAAAAAAGCATTGTAAAATGAATTTTTTCTTAAAGTTTTTACTGTAAACGGCGTGTGAGAGAAAAGTTACCTACACTTTTTGAAGAAGGACCCATATGTAAACTGCATTTGTAGTCTGAAGTTCAATTTAGAGTTAAGATTTTAGATGTTTAGTCAAGTTTTTTAAGTGTAAGTAACTTTTTCAGTTTCAATCCAATTAAGTTCCGAAAGATGTAGCTTTACCAGAAAAAGAAAAGTTTCAACATGTATACACAGTTGTAGTTCAGCTTTTAAAACATTTTAAACAGAACTAAAAAAATATGAAAATGTTTTGCTTATTTAATATTTGAGCGTTTAGAATAAATGTTTTTCAAAAAGCTCAAGGCAAGGAATTTTTCTCTGCTTTAGTTTTTTATTTCAGTTTTTTTTCCTTTCTTTTCTTTCTTTTCCATTTTTTTTTAAATATTTAATTGAGAGAATTATTTTTTATTGAAAAGGTACATTTTACGCCACAAACTGATACGCGGATGTCATTTAACACTGAATTTTCGAATAAACTCTGAGAAGTGAGAAATAATTCCAAATATGTGTACGCGCAAAAAATTTTTTGTCTCGTAAAATTTTACAATTTTTTTCGGACTATGTTTATGTCGCAATTAAAACATTAAAAAACCCGGAAAATCTATTCCATCATTTTAATTACTAGTTCTTAATCTTTGAATCTTTCAAGTGACTATAATAATTATCTTAACAAGTGACACGAAATACGGTATCTCTAATTAGTTTTTTTTTTTTTTTTTTTTTTTTTTAATGTTACTCAAAAGATTTAAAAATTACGGAATGGTTTGCAGTGCGTAGAATACCAGGTTATCAATAGGTTAAAGCTTACTGTGTTATCTTTGATGACTAAAAACATAAATAATCCAAAAAAAAAAAATCCTTTACCTCAGTTTAAGTACTAAAGTCTCAAAAATATTTTTAAAGGCAAAATAATTATCTTGAAAAATGATATGAAATAAGATATCTTTGAACAATTTCTTCATTCCATTACTCCGAGGATATAAAAAAAAAACTAATGACTGATTTCTAGTGCGTAGATTGTTATATCAATGTGAAAGCTCAATAACGGTCAACCTAGAGTCACAACAGAGCGTGATGACAGAGTGATTGTCCAATCAGCTGTCACAGCGCTTTCTTCATTTCTATAAACCATCAGACATTCAACTCAAACACAAATGTCCATCATGACCATTTACAGACGGTTGGGACAACGAAATCTACGCTACCGTTACGCCACCTGCCTCTGACGCCTACACACTGCCGAGTCAGATTACAGTGGTGCATGGTTCGATCAGGTTGGAATGGTGCAGACTGGGGACGTATAGTCTTTAGCGACAAATCCCACTTCCAACTGTGTCATGACGATCATCGAAGACGTGTTTGGAGACACCCAGGACAGAGGGGGGATCCTGGTTTCACTTTTGCACGCCACATTGGCCCTCAACAAGGCATCATGGTCTGGGGTGCCATTTCTTTTGATAACTGGACCCCTTTGGTCGTAATTAGAAGTACACTTGCTGCACAGTGGTACGTTGGCGACATCCTAAAACCAGTTTTGATGCCATTCCTTTTGCAGTACCCTCGGCTGGTTTTCAGCAGGACAATGCCAGATAACATACGGCACGTGTTGCTATGAACTGTTTGCAAGCTTGTAAAACTCTTCTGTAGCCTGCCAGATCGCCAGATCTCTCTCCCATCTAGCATGTCTGGGATATGTTGGGATGGCGATTGCTTTTTTTTTTTTGTGTGTTATAGAGTGCATTAAAGTATATTTTTCAACATCAGAGTTTAAGGGCAGAGAAAATAAGAATTGAATAGAGAAAAGAAATGCTTGGTGTTACCTCACAAAGAAAAAACTGCCGCATTGGCAAAAATTGTAAATTGTGTGAACATCAACTTGTTTGCTTGGTATGTGAATCATCATTTTAAAACTCAGAAACGTTATATTTACAAATTTTGCAATATTGGTCCATGTGGTCCATTTATGGGAACCGTTTGTTATGGATGGACAATTCAGTTTCCATTAATGGATTACATTCTCAAACATAAAAATTAATACGTAAATTACAATTAATTAAAACAGGAGATTAATAAACACTGCAGCTAATAGTAAGTTATTCAAAAAAGAGAATATTGGTTTTTAAAATTATTATTTAGCATAGGAGGAGCATAATCCACTGCCCCCAGCACTCACAAAACTCGGCTGTTTTCTCCCCCATCTCGTTCACCACTTGCTATCTTCCAATACGTAACTTACTCTTTTTAACTAAAATCTTTTTGAACCTCTTTTATACACTGTGGGGGGATCAATTTCATCCAATTTGAACATTTTTCATACATTAAGACTGTACAGACGAAAAGGCTCCCGAAAAAGGAAAAAATATTAACCATATCCTTACTGAAACCAGAAGCTCGAGCTATTTTAGTATTTATTCTCTGGTAGTTATTAATTCAGGGTGACGTCGTATGAAATTATAATACCATTTTTCCAGCAGTTTTTTCTCATCATAAATCTGTGGAACATATTATTTCTCTCAGCGACTTGAAAAAAAGCCAATATTATCTTGAGGTCAATTCCCTCAAATATTTGAAAGCGATTCCAAAAAACGTCTCCTCTAGTTTCAAAACATGATTCACTAATTATTTTTCTGTATCGGGGAGTATATCTACCAAACTTCTGCTTCCTATCAACAGCAAATCTTACTTATGTCTCTTTTTTGTCTTACATGCGTCTCTTTAAAGTTGCCTTCTGGACTCCAGATTGTCGGTATAGTACTTCGATGAGACCCCTGTCACCGTTCCTGTACGCAGTCATTGCACGTTCCATGATCTCAGTTATCCACTGGCTATGTTTCTTTTCTTTTGGTCTTTTTCTGAAACAGCCATCGTACTTGAAACAGTACTAAAATTTATTTTTCAAAAAATAATAAATCCATCATAAAAAGTTTTAAGTTAAAGTTATAATAACATAAGGGTTAGCAAAGTTATAATAACATTCCCAAAAATATAAGGAATGGTTTTCATCAGTATTACACTTACTTAAAAAAAAATATCAGTTATTAAAGATAATTAATCTGATATCATAGTAATATTTGTAAGCGTCCATGAATAAGTTGATTCATTCAGGGAAACACATAGCAGTCCAATTATAGCAACTGCGTCATTCTGAATATTCTCGTAGTATTTCTCTGCTGTGACTACTCATAATGAAACGTGAAATATAGGGAGTTGTACTTGAAAACGCACTTTCGAACCCATGTTCTCATTTTATTGTTCAGTGATATATTGTTATTACAAAATGAAAATGCAATAGCTAGTAAGTGAACAGTAGAAATCTTACTTGGACGTTTAACAATATGCTACATTAATTCGAGCTCCTTGACGACTCTGCATGATAATGTTTTCAGACAAAGGAAGGCACTAAAACTGATTCCGCCTCAAGAAAACCTCTAATAAAGGAAAAATCCTTGCGGTCCAGTCATAGAACCGGTATTTTAACGGCAACCTTCCCTTAGAACCGTGGTGGCCTGATCGGTAAGGTATCAGATTTGTTACCGGAGAGTCCCGGGTTCGATCCTAGCCGGTGGAAGATCCACCGTCTTCATTAATGGTGTTTGGGGGACATTAAATATGCTCGTAGTCACAAAGTCATCCAAGTAAAACGATACCTCTGGGGGTGCTGGACCAGGAATTGCTCGGTTTCTGGTCTGGATCAGAAGCTGTCAGAACTTAGAGCTGTCTTCAGGGTCGCATCCAACTGGTTAAACAACAAATGGTGGCAGGTACGGGGGACATTGGAGAGAAAACAAAATCTTCTTCCCCTATGTGTCTCACACCCAAAAAGTTTCATTTTTACTTTACATCGAAAAAAAACAAAATAAAATCATCACCTAAAAAACTATTTTTTTTCTTTTATGGAAGTTCATTAAAAACAAAGGAAAAGCACCCAATTCACAGCATAAAAGGAAATGCGCGAAGTATATCATGAGCTATCCAAAAAAATTTCAACGCAGGGGAAAAAATAATAATTTTTTGCATTCATCGTCATCAAGAATAGGTGAAAATGGAGAGAGTTTAGAAAGACAGTATAAATTTCATAAAACTCATTAAGTAATTTGTAGCGCGTTTTGTGGTAATTTTTATTATAAATTAGGAGGTTAAAATAGTCTTTTGACCTTTTCTTCAGAGCTGTCATCTGTTTAGATGAAATGATGCATAGTACAAGCCTAAAAATGAATAAGTTAAGTGAAAAAAAAAACATTAAGGTTTTTTTTTTAAGGCGACATTTTGAAAATATGAAATTATAGTTTTGGGAAAATTTTCATGTAATGGGTTGAGTCATTGAGGCCATTTTAAGGATCAGAGCTCAAAAATACAAACGAATCAATTATTAAAACATTAAAACTATAATCATCCAGGCTTCAAATATTTTTATTTTTAAAAAATTATTTCTTAACGCATATATTTTCTGTAAAATGTTCCTTGTGTATTGACCAGATGGAATTGTTAGCAAATTATAGTTAACGTTTTTATTCTTAATAAATGTTGTGTTAGGCAATTTCTTTTCCCTAGAAAACAAAGACCAACTAATAGATTGGTACGCAATAATTCACCCGAAAGTAGATAAGCAAAAATGCTGCAAAGGGATGTGCAGAAAAAAAACAGTCAAGAGCAAACAAAATATTTGCCTTCTTTTCTGATCATTAAGTGAAACTTTGTCGACACCAATTGCTTTCAGTAACCAAGTTTTTTTCTTGAAAGAATTTTTATGCCGTACTTCTTATTAATCAAGAAACTAAAAAAAGCTTCTCAGCAAAGAACGTCTTATGTATTAAAGTCATCTTGATTTTGCGTTAAATTTCGAAAAAAGTATTTTTCATTAGATTTTTTGAAAAGTAATAAATAGAAAAGTGAATTTCAATAATAAAATTTATAAATTGTTGATTGATCTAATTAACAGCTATTAATTTCCGAAATATATAGCAATAAAACATTATTCACTATTATGGGGTCAATTGAATTTTTCTCATTGCATCGTAAAATCTTGTAGGGGTTGTACTTAAGTCAAAAATATTCAACAACTATAAAACGATCAAGATTTAGACAAGTATAGTCCATCTTTTGATTAACTGAGCGCCGATCAAACTTAAGTAAAGTAATGTGAGGCATGGGCGTCGCGGACGGGGGGTCCAAGGGGTCCGGACCCCCTCAATATTTGAGGACAGGACCCCCTCAATATTTGAAAATAGGACCCCCTCGATAATTGTCAAGATAAAATTCATTATTTTGGGGAAAATATTTTTGCTTTGAAGACTTTAAACAGTTGCATAATACATAATTTACCATGTTTAATTCATATCAAATAAAACAAAATGAACATTGAAAAAAATGAACTAAAAAAAAAACAAAATAGGTGATGTGTATAGTGAACGGAAAGTCAGAAAGAGAACTCCATTGACAAACCATTGCTCTGCTCTATGCGCACACTAGCTTTAGTGGAGGATGCTAGAAAGGCGACATCTTCTCCCTAGTGCAATGTCAACCATCCACAGTCGAGTCTCCTGCGTATATGGACACCCGCTCCCCTCTTTTTTTACGACTCTCGTGCTAATAAGTCAACAGAAGTCGGACGGGGATCTGAGTTTCTGCCCCTTTCTCTCTTACCTCGTTTCTCGGCGCTTTTCCAGGTTTCTGTTTCGAGTTTTGCAGTGTTTGTTTCGCCGATTCGATTCAATTTATAGCGACCCCGATGTTACCCAAACAAAATGAGACACCAGACCTCTTTGGCGGTTTTTTACAGCTGGCAACAACACCCTGGTCAAAGGATGCACAAAAATTTAGAAGACCACTTAGCTGGTCAAAGGTTAAGTTTGGGGTAGAAAGGGTAAGGAGACGTGTCATGTGTTTGACATTATTCAACACGTGGCTTCAAAGTACCTTACCGAAGCGCGGTTTCTCAAATGTGTTTGCGGCATCTCAAATTTGACGAAAAAAGTGTTACGTTACAGAAAAAAAAGAGGAGGAGTCTAAAAATTAACGTGCAATTTCAAAAGCAAATCGTAAGCCAGCATAACGATGGATACTGTAATGTCACTTCCGATAGACCAACGAAAAAAGAAGCGCAAGATGACCAGAGAAAAAAGAGACAGAAATAAAAGGACGTTCCGAACAAAATAAAGATAATTTCATATGGTCTTTTGGTCTCCTTGAGAGCAGGTGACCTGAAGAGCGCTCCTATTTTGGTAAAAATACTTTTTTTTACATATTCGATTACGGCTTTGAAGAGGTGGCTTGAAACGGGAAAATGTAACAAACCTTCTACATCAGATGAACCTGAGCAATTTTTAACTACTGAATCATCATCAACATCTACGGAACCATCTTCAAAAAATCAAAAGACCGTGATAGGTAAGTACCATTCTGTTTAGTGTAATACATGCAGAGGCTCCCTGATTTTATACTATTCAGATGGGGTTACTTCTCGATTTTCCGAATGAAATTTCTAATTACCTACATCACTACATCTAATGAGAATCCTTATATATTATTTCTGTAGCCTGTTTTTGGTTTCTACGCCAGATTTTCCTCAATTCTTGATCGATTTCTTTGATTTGCACCTTATTTTAAAGCTTATGGTGCTGGCTACTGACAAAAAATAGACCCACGGTCTAAAAATTGTTTTTTTCAGCCGAAAAACCTGTTTTAAAGAACCAGAATGATGTTTTCGGTTAAACTTATAACTTTAACTTGCACTATGCCCGACAGAGCTGAATAGTTTGATCGGCAGAGCGTTCTCCTCGAAACCTGGAGAATGAGTGTTCGGGCCCACGGCCGGACAATCTGCGTCAAAAAATTAGAGAAATATCGCGCATTGCATGAACACTTAATTAAGTGAATAACAAGTACGAGGGAATAGAATAAATGGGAAGGAAACGCTCCTTGCTGTTATGAAAATTGACGTGACTTTGTGCTGAATTACTTCGGAATGGTACGTTTTTTTTTTTTTTTTTTTTTTTTAAGCTTTGGCTCTGGTAAGAAAATTAAAGCATAATATAAGCGAAAATATAAGTAACATCTTTGGGATTTCAGACTACAATATAGAATTATTTTTTGTTCAGAAAAAAATAATAAATCGTATATTGAAATATATATTCTTCTAATGAGATTTTGACTCTTTGTACAAATAAAAAAATTACTACCTCAATTTGAAGGGTAAAATATATATTTTTTCTTCTAAGTTATAACGGTTCAAGCAGCCTGCGGTAACGAATTGTAAAAATTTTCAAAAATAAACACATTTCTCTTCAATATATTACCTTATATATTATTCCCTTCTCATTTTAAAACTTATCAGGCTGGCTAATGACGAAAAATAGACTTACGGTCGAAAAATCAAGTTTTTGAAAACGCACCTTGCTGTTTGAAAACCTTGATGCAGCCTGTAGTTCTTATGCATTTTTTTTTTTTTTTTGCAAAGTTCTAATGCAGTTTTCCAATTTTTTACGTCGCTTTCGGCAAAAAAAAAAAAAATAGCCTGTGTGTGTGTGTGTGTTCATATTTTAATAAAGCTTAAAAGCACTGGAATTAGTTGTTTGGTTAAATTGATAAGTTTTTTTCGGTAGAGCGTTTGGCTATAAACTATCTGAACTTCGGGCAAGCTTGGGCTGTCCGACATAATATCAAATGTATATTAGTATTACGCATTACATGTACTCATAACATACATACGTAATAAAATAAATGCAGTGAGAATGCTACTTGGTGTTTCTACTCCTTTATGCAAGCTACAGTTATCATTCAGATAAGTTGACTGTTAATCGAAGGGTGTTCTTCCTTTTTTTTTAAGCTCTGACTACATCCAGATCACTCAGCATAATATAAGCATAAAAAAGTATTAGATTTACCTAAAGGAAATCCTTTTTGTGCAGAAAAACATTTTCATTGTATACTGAAATGTAGATGTTTCCAATAGCAGTGTTCAACCTTTTGTACAAATGAAAAAATACTACGCCAAATTAAAACTACGAGTTTCACCCAGTAAACCTTTAATTTTTTATTCGCGCAAATACGATATAAAGCATTTAAATTATTATCAACTTCATTAGCAAGAAATTATTTTCTACTCCTCTGCTTTCTGCAGAAAAAGAAAACATTTTGTCTACGTTCGAAAAATTACACTTAAAAAACGGACTCAGTTCAACTGGTTTTGGTTTTGAATTTTAAGTGTTCGATTAAAAGAGAAACATGTGCGGGCATTTAAGCTTTAACGGTTAAAGCAATCTTCTATGTGAAATAGTTCAATATTCAAAGATAAAAACACTTATTTTCAATCTAAATTATTACTTCTCTAGAATGCTTATTTCAATCGCTACGTGAGATCTTCGTCATTCTTTAATCAAATTTCATGCTTTACGAATAATTTTAAATCGTATCATGCTGGTTAATGACAAAATATAGAAGCATGATCTTATTATTATTTTTTTTTTTTTTTGGCAAAAAGCTTTTTTGCTGTTTTTTACCACGCATTCCTTCAATGAATAGTTTTCGAAAAGGAAGGCGCAATTGCTAGGTTTGTTGGGGTGTCGGGCTGTTAATCAGAATGGCGCCAATTCGAATCCGTGCCAGTAAATATCTCTTTAATGTTTCTTTTATTCCTGTCAGATGCTCACATGGGCAGGACTGTATTTGCCACAACCTGTTTTTTCACATGCACAAATATTGCTTTTTCACGAGTCACTACTCAGCCACTTTTAATGATATTTATGTTTGCATTGAAAATATGTACGGCCGAAAGGTAGGCGATGATCAAATTATCACAGCTTTGTATTTAACGAGGTTTTGTTACTGATGGCTTTAAATTACATGCCTTCTCTTCTGCGCTTACTTTTTTTCGGTTCTTCTTCATAATGTTCTTCCTTTGAAATTTTTAAAAAGCGAAATGCCTTATGAAACGATTCGAAACATAGTGCGGAGTTCCGCAAGGGTCAACTAGTATCTTTTTAATGCAATAGTTCGCAAAAAACTGCTCGAAATTTGAAGACTCGTCAGACAAAAGTTTTTCTGGGAAAGGAAAGTTTATAAAAGTTCACAGTGACCTCTTTTTGAGTAGCCCCTGACTGCCTGCTAATCAGGTATGCTTTACAGTCAATATTTTGACATTATGAGTCCTATCGGAGCTAATGCGTTCAACTTTCTCCTTTTTCTTTCTTTTTTTTTAAATGTTTCAATTTTTATAAGTTTTAATGGAATAAATAATACTCCTTTTAGTTATTAAAGCTTAACAGAAAATTATCCATTAATAATCCTGCTTTACTGAACACATTTTATTGAAATAACCATTTTAAAACTTATTGTCACGTGTCAGAAAAAATCAGTTCATTTCTCTATCTCTTTCCTATCGTCCGCTGATCAGAATTCAATTATACACCAAATGCTGTTTGTTCTCTGTGTAGGCCAGTACTTTTCAATCTGTGACGTGTGCCTCTCAAGGCAGGCCTGTCACTTAAAGAGGATCAGGAGGGCACTTTCCCTGCTGACTTTGAGAAATCAGAAATTAATGTATTTACATGAGCATGGTTTTTGCTGTTTTTTGGTTTCATATGTATTGAATGTATGGAGGATTCAACAAAAAAGCAAAATTTTGGTGCATTTGTTACAAAAAACCTGAAAAAATTAAGAAATTACTTTAAAAGGTAGCATTATTAAAGTATGATATTATGAGAGCTTAGTTATTTGTGTCTTATTTTATTTTTGTAGTTGTGTTTTTCGTAGGTTCGTGAATGTCATAACGGTGAATTATAAACTTTAATTTTTTAATTAAAAAACATCAAATTAAACTCCTTCGAATCCAACTTGTGCCAAGAACTTAGAGCTGCAGGGTTTATCACTATGTAATATAAAAATTTAATTATACAGTTGTCGCGGCTTATATATGAGTCACATTTTGTTCTAAACAGCTTTGATTCCATAAAGCGGCTGATTCAAAAAAGCTGGATTTCGTTCTTGATGATTTCATTCATTAAAAACGGTTAATTCAATTGTCCACTGTTTCAAAATGTTGAAAATTTGGTGCGGCTACTCTTGGTGTGCCGCCCTTTGTCGTGTAAAATTGAAAGAAGCTTCAGTGCGCTGAGAAAACTGAAATTGTATCTAAGGTCAACTATGACACAAAAGCGGTTGAATCATGTTGCTTTATACTACGTTCACAAAAACATCTTGGACGAAATTGATCACAAAAAATAGCACGGATATTCGTATCCCATGTGCAGTCTAGAAAAAATGTAATTGTTGGTATTTAATTTTTTTTCTTATTGTGTAATCATGTAAATCAAGATGTACCTGTTTAAAAGTATTGTATTAAATGTAAATCCATTATATATATGTATATATATATATATATATATATATATATGTATATATATATATATATATATATATATATATATATATATATATATATATATATATATATATATATATATACATATATATACACACTGGTGTGCAAAAATTAAGGACGAGACGGTTTTTTCAACATAACTTTGTACAAATGCTTTCCAAATCAACACATTTAATACCGTAAGATCCCCAATACGTAAGGACATGTGTAATGTAAGCAACACTTACTAAAAGAGAAATCAGAGGGCTAAAAAGAAGCTTTATTGAAAAAGTAGCATGGAGCGCAATGCGACTGAAGGCCGAAACATCCCTGTGATGGGTGTCCAGCAAGAAACATCCGGTCTTTAGTAGGGGATATGATCTCCCCCGACTGCTAGGCAGGTTTCACAGCATCTGCCCATGTTGGGAATGAGGGTATCAATGAGTTGTTGAGGCATTGCTGCCCATTCGTCTTGCAGCGCCAATCGAAGCTCCCGAATCGTTACTGGTGGTAAGGTATGAGCTGCCAAGCGTCTGCCTAGAAAATCCCATACATGCTCGATGGGATTGAGATCCGGAGATCGTGCTGGCCAATCCATACGTTCAGTATCCTCACTCTCTAAGAGCTGTTCGGCAGCTACTGTGCGATGACATGGTGCATTGTCGTCCATGAAAAGGAACTGCGGACCCATAGCGCCTCTAAAAAGACGCACATATGGAAGAAGAATTCGTTACAATAACGGGTCCCGTTGACTGAACCTGCGTCGAAGATGTGAAGGACTGTACGACTACCAAGCATGATGCCTCCCCAAACGAGAACACCGCGACCTCCATACCTGTCCCTTTCAATGATGTTCAAGGGATGATTGCGGGTTCCCCGCTCTCTCCAGCTCGCTACTCAGCTCTCATCTGTAAAGAGTACTCGTCCCCATTCATTGTCTCTCCAATTCCGGTGTTCCCGGTACCACAGAGAACGCCTTCTTTGATGGGCAGGCGTTAGAGGTACACACCGTATAGGGCGTCGTGCAAACAGACCACCACCGTGCAGTCCTCTGCCCACGGTAAAACGCGATATCGGTCGTCCAGTTGCCTGTGTCGTGTGCCTAGCGATTTCTCCCGCTGTCTGCCGCCTGTTTCTTCTGGCCTGTAAGACAATATACTGGTCATCTGCGGGTGTGGTTCCTCGTGGACGACCACTACTGAACCCCCGGATAGCTGTTCCTGTAGTTTGAAATTGTCTCCAAAGTCGTGAAACGACGCTGTGAGCAATTCCGAACTCTGCAGCCACACTTGTCACACTACGGCCTTCCTCCAACTTCCCAATGATTCGACCTCGGGTAAAAGCATCCAGATGTCGTCTAACAGATTGATTATTCGCCATTTCTCGCTGAGGCAGCAACTCGGTGTGATTTTAACTGCTATACGGCGTGCAATCTCTTTGCCAGAAATACTGATCATACACCGACAACATGCTTTATACTACTCAGACACTCCTCCATTACGTCTGCTTGCATATCTGCGCATCTGCTACCGTACATCACCTTACTTAATCTCCTGATTGGTCTTTCTGTCCGCTCTATCTCTTCGTTCAGCTGATATGCTAATTTTTCGACTTCGTCCTTAATTTTTGCATACCAGTATATATATATAATATATATATATATATATATATATATATATATATATATATATATATATATATATATATATATATATATATAAATTTATAATATATATACATATATATATACACACGAATTTTTCTTAATGCAACTTGAAATGACAAAGTCAGAATGGTCCCAATAAATTTCAGCTGACGACGCCAATGATGTGAGGGGACAGAGACAGTGCAAAAAAAGAAAATGAAATAGATATTTTATTCAAAAACTAAGTATTAAAATTTATATTAAAAGAACTTTAATGTTGTAACTAAACCCACTTGATTTTTAGTTGAAAAATCAATAAACACAATGCGTTACTGGTACTGCATTTTTCATTCGAAAGTAGGTAATCAAAAACGCTGAAAAGGGATAGGCAGAAAACATAAACAGTCAAGTACAAATAAAACATTTGCCTCCTTTTCCTGATCACTAGGTGAAACTCTGTCGAAAAAACTTATCGATATCCTTATGTATAAGTTAGTGAATGGTCATTATAGGAAGAGATTAAGATTATAAGGTGTTGCTTACGCATATTTAAGTTTTAAATAATGATTCAAGAGGATTTTTATGGAGTAATTAGATCAAAGTTTTTCTTTCCAATATGAAAGAAAATGACCAACAAAAAAAGGAAGGAATTTTTCACATGCCCCACGAGCCATGGATTGGATCACAATGATTTACTCAAAGAATTTTAAGAAAGACACACGAGAAAATCGTTATTTCTTGAGCGATTCATTATTTTGAATGCTAAGTAAATTATTGAGACGTAACTTAATATCATTTTGATGTCCTTATTTTAGAGAAAGAAGTATGCATGAAAGAACTTGGATGCTTCTCAATAACAGATGATTTCAAGAGTCTTCTCCACAGGCCTATCAATGTTCTACCACACGATAGAATTACTATCAACACCCGATGTCTTCTTTATACCAAACAGAATCCAAAAGAAGCGCATCACTTGATAGCCTCGGACAGAGAAAGCATTGAAGAAGCACCACTGAATCCAGAACATCCCGTCAAGTTTATAGTCCATGGCTTTATGGACAGTGAACTTTATGGACCATGGATGTTGGTAAATGTCTTCTTTAATTTTGCTAAGTATTTCATAAACATTTTGAAAATATGAAAACATCCAATTGGGAAGTTTCTTTGTTCGTCGTTTATAATCGTTGATGGGTTTCGTGGCAGAGGTTATGCGCAAATAAACGAATCTAAAAAAGTTAAATTGTAAGTTTTCGGTACGTTTTTTCCTCTGCTTCGAACAATCAGCATTCTTCCTGTATTTTTTTATCAATAGTACAATGATCTTAGCTGAATCCGTTGCACGAGTACGATATTTTTAATATTTGCACTTTATTCCCAAAATTGTATACTTTGGTTTTTATTTCTATATATTTGAAAAAAAGATGCCATTATGTATCATAATATAAGGTGTGAACTTTCCAAAAGAAAGTTTTGTATAGAAATACCGCCGGACCTCGATTTAACGAAATCATAGGGACCGAAACTTTTATACGTTAAATCGGGGTTATTCGTAATATCCGGGAGCGGAAAAAAATTCATTTGTCTTATCTGAAAGCCCTAATAGGCAACTGCATAAAAATAGTCATAATTAGAAAGTGTACACTTTTTGTTTAGCATTCCATGACTTATTACACACTAGATAATTTGAAATTACTGAGTAATAGGTGTTTGACAATTTCCCTGATAATTGACTCGAAATAGTTCTCTTTCAACTCCCCTAACCCTATGGAGAGAAAAAAAATACTGTGTCATTAATAGCCTGCAGCAGGAGATATGATTTTACAGTTTCAAGGCCATGTAAAGCATTAGAAAAAATAACAGTGTTAATGAGAGATTCATTTTCGCTTTCTGCATCATAATCGCTATTCATTGGTTGTCCCCTTGCCCGTCAAAAAGGTCTCATTCCCAAAAAAGTCTTTTTCTACTTCGGAAAGATGGATAGATCATTTGGAAAACAAGCCAGAATTTCCAAACTCAAATTAACGAAAAAAAATTTTTTATCGATCTGTTAAAATAATTCGTTACTTCGGAGTTTATTATTCGTTAAATAGAGGTTTTTGCCTTCATTTTACTCGGCGAAAAAAAATTCGCTAAATCGCGTAATTCGTTAAATAGAGGTTCGTTAAATCAGGGCCCGACTGTAATATTGATTGGTACGAACTGCGGGTGTGACTGTATGGTCTCAACCGCAGCACGTACAAGTCATTATTTTTCATGTTGATTCCTTATGTTATGATACATAATGGTTCCTTACATTCAAATGCAGTGAAATTAATAGCTAAAGTTCAAAATTACAAGAATAAAATACAAATGTATATACGTAAAAATGTCACATCCGTGCATACGGATTGAGCAAGTGTTGATGATATTTATTTATGTAAATTTGTATTTTCTTTTTACTACAAACCTGGTTTAGGCTCGACGTTTTTCTCGCACGTGATAGCTCAGATATTTCTTTAAAAAGTAGTAATTGTAAAAGTATTGAACAAAATTTTTTGCTTAAGAAATCACACATACATTAGTGATTTATCAAGCTTTTAAATTTTGCTCTTTACCCTTTTAAAATATTGTTTTTAATGAAATGTATGAGTTGTCGAATGTTCACTTTTCTGTGGAATGAGACTATTATATTCTTTCTTTAATATTTAATTAAGCTAATTCAAAACTCACTATTGAAATAATTGTTTATTTTTCTTCGATTGAATACATTTATCAATATTTTAAAAATAACTGAAAGCTGTTTTGTAAGACAAATAAATAATTAATCAAGCAGGAGGTTCATCAGTGGTATGTATTTTAAAGCGAAATTATAATTTGTTAAAAGAATTGATCTGTTATGTTTTATAGGCAATGAAAGATGAGTTCTTAGTGAATGGAGACTATAATGTTATCATTGTAGATTGGAGTGGGGGAAATAAGCCACCTTACTACCAAGCAACTGCGAATACAAGAGTTGTAGGAGCAGAAGTAGCACTGATGGTTCAAACATTAGAGGTAAGTATGATGAAACAGTTAGATCTTAGTTGGACTTGAATGCATGGTAAACTTCTCCCAAAAGGATTTGCTTTGATAAAATATTAAAATTTCACAATTAAGTTCACTGAATAAACTTTAAAATAATGGATATTAAATAAAGATTAAACTGCTAGCATGTCTTTGAAATTCTAACATTGTTTACGTAGCAACGAAAAGAAGAGAAATTGCGCTTAAATAATGCTGTTGTTAAGTTTGCTTTCAGATTCGATGAAACAATGCTTCACTCTTAAAGAATTCTGAAACGTTACTGATTATTTCCGTGGAACGCGCTTCGAAGTTTTTATCTACCTCTTAAGAAAATTAAGTATCTTTTTCAAAAGATATCCTGAATTGCAACAAGCAGCACGAATGCAGACTCTTCACTGTTGTGAAAAATATTTTGAACGCTACCAGTAAAAAAATAACAAAGCGTATTTATTAAGTGTATTGGTTTCGGCTCGATTATGGACCGTCCAGATTGACTAAGCTCCCAAAGAGAGCGAATATATCTCTGGATTCCATAGCTTTTCAAGAATTTCAGGCGCTTAGATTCATGATATTGCTTACAGTTCTGTCTTAGCTTTGGCCGTGATTGCAAATATGCTTTTGGAGCTTTCTTGCAAAGTCGGAATGTGCCAAGCTGTTATATTAAATCCATCAATGTTTTCTCTGAAAGTTTCAGAGACGCAACTGGCTTTAACCGGGGAAATTACTGAATTTTTCAGAAAGATTTCTGGATAATATCAAGAAGGGTACTGAGCTTTTACGGAAAACATTTCTGCTTGTTTTTTTCCCAAGATGTGTTACTTGCAGAAATTGAGCACATCAGCTGCCCATTATTTTCCAGGAACGTTTCTGAATTGTTTTTACAGTGTTGACTACGGAGAGATGGCTGGTGAACTGGAAGCGAAAACGGACTGTTTCATTTAATAATAAGTAGAATCAATTAGAACGCGCCGGCAGTCAAGTCCCATGTTCTCGCTCAGGGTTGTATACAAGGGGGGGGGGTCTTAGGGCTCAAACCCCTTGAATTGAAATTATCAGAGAAGTTAATTTAAAAAGTGTTCACTCTCTTCACTAGAAGGTCGCGTTTTGGGGAAAGCGCGATAAATTTGAGGGTGCCATACCTCTTGCGGGGGGGGGGACAATTCTAGTTATATCATCTGTTTATTAACATCTACAATAGCGAAAAACCATCGACCATCTTGGAAGGTAAATATTTCAGCAATTTATGCGATTAGTAATAGCAAAAGTAGGGGGCCCCTTGTAGGGGAAGGTAGGAAGCCATGAGGCAGACAATGCCATTGAAATTTTTTGAGAAGATTTATATAAGGATTGTAATCTCTATAATAGATTGTGGCGTTTTTCTTTTAGGGGGGGGTTATAAAATTGAGGGGAGCCACCTCACTTGGGGAGGGAAATGAGCACCCCTAGCTACATCATATACATAAGATCTGAATTACAGAAAAGTCATCGAACATCTTGATAAGCAAATATTCCAGCAATTTAGTCAAATAGTAATAGCTAGAGCAGGGTATCCATTCGGGAGGGGGGGGGGGGTCTCCTTGAACTTGATTATGCCATTGAAATTATCAGAGAACTTTTTTAAAAAGGATTTTAGTCTCTTAAGTAGGGAGTCTCGTTTTTGTGGGAGATGTTCGGTAAAAATGAGGGGGGCCATCGCACTTATTGGGGATTGGCAGCCCTAGCATTATTATCTATATATTAACATCTGCACTAGAGACAAGCCTTACGGAAATCATGAAACATAAATATTCCAGCAATACACAATTCATGAAACACAATTATTCTAACAATAGCTAAAGCTGGGGTGCTCATTTGAAGTGGGGGGGCATGAGGCTGACTATACCGCTGAAATTATCGGAGAAGTTTTTTAAAGGATTTTGGACTCTTCAATAGGGGAGCCCGTTTTTTTGGGGGGGGAGACACTCGGTAAAATTGAGAGGTGTCGTCGCACTTGGGAGGATGGGCTTCCCTTACTATAATATTTGTATATTGAGTTCTGCCTTAGAGAAAAGCCGTCGGACATTTTTAAAGGTAAATATTAAAGTAGCTTATCCCAATAATAATTGCTAAAGCAGGGATATGCTCAAGGGAAGGGGGGGGATGAGGCAGACTATATAATTGAAATTATCAGGCATGTTATTTTAAATGGATTTTATTGTCTTTTCCAGAGTATCCTGTTTTTTGGGCGGGGCGGGAGGGGCTTGATAAAATAGAGGGGGGAGCAACGCACTTGGGGAGGATTGGCATCCCTAGCTATAAAAGTCATCGGAAATCTTGATCAGGAAATACTTCAGTAATTTATTCTCATAATAATAGCTAAATTAGGATGTCCATTCGTATGGGGAGGGGGGTCATGAGACATTTTACCATTGAAATTTTTAATGAAATTTTTTTTAAACGGATTTTGATCTCTTTATGAGAGGTTGTGTTTATTTTCGGTGGGGGGGGGCATTCAAATTAGGGGCGTCATTTTTTTTGGAAGGGGGGACTTGAATCTATATCTATGCATATAAAGATCTGCAATTGATAAAAGCCCTCGAACATCTTGTTATAAGTAATATTCCAGTAATTTTTTCTAATAATATTCGCTACAGCAACCTTCCCCCCGCTCATGTGGTGAGGGGGGTCACAACACAGACCAAATTGTTGAAATTTTTAGCACTGGCCACGACCGGTGTATTTACCTTAGTTGTTATATTTGTTTATTTGTAAAATAAACATTAAAACTTAAAATAAATAATAATAAAGAAAAAACATAAGAAGTACATTACGCATTTCTCAAAATTATTCAAAAGTTCTACACATTCAGGTTATCTACTAATGAGTCATCATGATAACTGTTTAGATCTTTAAGACTCACTGATTTCTGGATGACATTACTACGCCTTCTTTATCGTAATAACAGTACTGTCTTTAAAGCCTTTTTAATTTATACCATAAAGAAGATCTGATAAAATTATCTTCTATTTTCTAAGTACATGATAGTTTTTGTTTCGTTATTCAACAAAAATATGCGGCTTAAAATAATCATTATATAATAACCCCACTTGCTACGTGTCTATAAAAAACTTACTTGATTTCATTTAAATCATCAGTACGAAGACTCTTCAAAATGTGAAAACTGATAAGAAATGTTTCCTAAAAAGGAATAAATACTTCCTTTAACTAATTTTATCTGTTTCAACAATGCATGATACTATAAGTTATAGATCTTAAAAAGTTTTAATGTCATCATTTGTGATACACCGTCATTAAATATTACTTAAAAGCAAAAGACACTCCAAACATCTGCAAAAGCATCCATTAGAAAATAATGACGGCAGTGGAGTTCCTTTTTCACTAACAACTATCATCAAACTATTAGTTTGGAAGGGGTGCGAGAAGAAAACAGACAAGCAGTAAGTAGGGAATCAGAAAGAAAAAGTCATTATACAGATTCAATTAAGTTCGCAAAAAGGAAATGTCATTATTCCATTGAAGTTCGACGTTATTTTCTCCTTCTAAAAGTAAAAACCCGACACATAAGCTTCTTCTTTAAAATGATTTGTTACAGTACATGAAATCTCAAAACGCGGTGTCATTATAATTTTAAAAAAATACAAGTGGTTAAAAGTTCAGCTTTTCAAGTTATTTTCTCTAATGAGGTAAAAGTAATTGCAATTAAGATGCTTAACAGCATGTTCCAGATTTTTTTTTTTTTTGATACAATATAGCTACTTCATTTTTTTTTTTTTTTTTGCAGAAATACAAGGGTATTAAAAGAGAAGATTGTCACATCATTGGCCACAGTTTGGGATCCCACATTGCTGGTTACGCTGGTGCGAGACTAAAAACATTAGGCAGAATTACAGGTCTTTCTTTTTTTCACTAATTTATGAGCTTTTGAATATGACTTTTTTTCACTCTGAATAGTTTAAATCCTTGATTGATTTTTTCTTTCATTAAATTATCATCTTTTTATCTTTATTATAATTTCATTTGCTTTATTAAATATTTATTTATTTATTTATTTTGTATTTATCAGACTTTAAAAATAATTCCAGTTACACTCGCCTCTAGTGTTACAATAAATGATAAATTTATATTAAGTCAAAATATAAATTTAACCATTAAATAGCAATTTCCTTTGCAGCTCTCACGTTGGAACTGTTTTATAAGTTCCGAATCTTAGACAATAGTTTGATTGACGAGTGTAGTGCCTCATAAATCAAACTTTTATCAAAAGTGCAGTTTCCTCAATTAATGCAGTTTACTACAATATACATACATATTTGTCACTCATGTTACCAAATTCTTTGTTTCTAAAACTGCAAAAAAAAAAAATGTTCATGCTTCTATCGTAAAAAAGATTGAGCTTTGTTAGATAAGACATCATTCATTAAATGAGACTGAATGCAAAAAAAGTTGAAGTAAAACTCCTCAAAATTCAACTTTAAACGTATGTCCGTTATTCAATCGAGTCACTCAGGTCAATTCCTAAACAAACTCAAACGCATCTAACTACTGCAAAATTTTTGAAAACTTATCCAATTGGGCGAGGGAAATTGGGTATTGGGGAAAAAAATATAAACCTAACCAAACAAAAAAACATTTTAGAAGTAATGCACTTGTAATTTTAGTTTTTTAATGTCTAGGAGTTTCCCCGGAGATCGAAAAACTTTTGGACATTTCTTGGGTGACTCTTCGACTCTTCATATATCTGAGAAAAATTGGAAAATGTCTGTGCATATTATTTACATCACCTTGGTAACTATCATCCAAATAAACAAAGTTTTAATGAAAAAGAATGTTTTAAATAGTGTTTGAAGTTTTAGTTGTGAGCATATTTTCTGTTTAAAAAAGAGTCAGTATCAATGATAACTTTATTTTACAGCTGTTAAACAAGCAGTTTCAAAATATTTTTTAGCAAAATAAATGGTTAGTCAACACAAAATAAAGTAATAAGATAAGTTAATAACATCTCTAGATAGTTTTTTTTTCATTTTGTTGAAGTATGTTTTAGTATAAAATAGGCCTGTAATTGTTAAAAAAAAATACTCAATAGCAGAAAACTGTACACAATGCTAGCAAGAATAAAACTGAAAATCTGAGCAGAATGTTAAAACGGCAACATGATACTAATAAGTAAGACATTCAATGTCAACAGGAAAGACCTTTAATACAGTATTTTAAGATGGAGAATCATTAAATTTACCTCAAAAAAGCTAAAATAAAAACGTAAATTTACTGTCCAAGACTTAAGAAAATAGTTTGTAAGCCAATCCCGTTAGAGACGGAAAATAATCACTAAGTTTCAAATACACGTTACAAATATTTTTAATAAAAATGACTGTTTCAGAATACATCATAGTAGTAACCATCGATTCTTCCAAATAGTAAATGATCCCACTCTTCTTATTCTCAACCTCAATCACACTTAAAGATCTGAAGCTGCCCTACTCCGAGCAAGAAAAATTCCCATCTATGATTAAACTTTCACATTATGAGACCTGTCAATTACACGTGCTTTGGGCAATTAATTTATGCTCCCTAGAAACCGTAGCATTGATTCACTCTAAATGTCTAATCAATTCAGTTAATTATTGTCTCTGAAATCAATATATAGTTTAATTTATTCTTTTAACCACCACTTAAGTAAACAGTTTAAATTTTCGACAAGTCTAAAATTGAGAAACCATTTCCTTGTGCTTTAAACAAATCTAAAAATTATTACCTAGTTATTTCAATCAAAAGCATAAAATGAAAAATTCTGTAAAACTTAGTTTGCGCAATAACTTTATTTAATAACTTTTTATGTACGCCAGAGATACATATTGTTGAACAAAAAAAATCACGTTGAAAAATATACGGACATTTTTTTTAATGCGTTTACAGTGTATTTTAACAGTTGCTGTAAAAGTGTGCCTTTGAACACTGAATATTTCAAAAGCTTTCTAAAATAATGCGATGAACGCAGTTGCATTTGCAACAGTGTATTTAAACCGGAACGTGGACGGAAGGAGTTGTCTCTTGAGACAAATTATGCTTTTATTTTTACTTATATCCTGTCACATGTTATATAAAATGACTGTGTACAGTTTTAGATAAGACACACAATTTTTTCCCGCTGAAAACTTTCAAATTTTTAATTTTTTATTTTGTTCTAAAAGCCAATAAGCATGATGTTTGCTTTTTATATGTTGTGTTACTTTTCCTTTTTTATTTACCAATTTATCAAGTTTTTGCACCTGCTTCATGGGACTAAATTGCTATTTAAGGACTTTTAAACTCTCTACATTTAATTTCATAAGTTAGGGATGATGAAAATTTGACAAAAAAAGCAACAAAAGCAATGCAAGCATAAAACCGGTTTATTTAACAAAATGTAGAGTACAATATATAGAGTGAATGCACTACGGAACCTAATAAAAATAAGGAACATGCTTCCTAGCTCGAATTAAGGCATACATTTCTGAGTAATAGGAGTTACAGCGTAAGTTTTTATGAAAATTAAGGCTATATGTTTACCATGTGCTGCAAAAGAGACAATACATCGGTTTTGCATGTTAAATACCAAAATGATCAGCTCTTCTTAGGAAATGTCATTCCACTCATCACTTAATGTTCTCTGAAATTCCATTTCATTAGGGAAGTAGGAAGTGTGTTACTGCTTTCAAGTTTTTTCCGAGTATGTCTCATGTATGCTCAAGGAGGCTCAAATCTGGAAAAAATGCTAGCTATTCCAAACAGTCAATATTCGCTTCATCAAAACACATGTTTATGCAGTCCGGTCAGTTGTTTCATTCATAAAGAGGAAATCTGCGTTCGTTGCAGCCCGACGAACACCAGTGTCGTTACTGAATTATTACGGAATAGTATCCTGACAAGTAAAGCTTGTGGTTCAGGATTGAACATGAAGATCTAACGAGAAGTTCATAGTAACCTCTCCTTGGATAAAAAGTTCCTGGTAATGGAGTATCTTCAACATGGTATTCGAGTTTGTTTTTTGTTTTTTTGTTTTTTTTTTTTCTTCTTTCATTGCATCAAATTTCTGGTGTTCTCCATCTGACATACAATGTGACTTTCAGTCCATTGAATACCTAGATTCTTTTTAAAAAATTATGCTATGAAGTTTCTAGTTAATTTGTTTTCTACACCAGACTGAACAGAGCTGTCAGTATGATGCCATGAGAGAATTACATTTGATAGGGAGTACGGACTTATCGGCAATAGAGTCTTAAAAATCTATAAATGGTATCCCTAAAAATTTGTTAATCGGACATACCAGTAGCCGCCGTGACAGGTCTGATAATTCTTTTACTAGTTATTGTAACACTTCTTAGCTCTGATGTTACATTCCTAAAGATGAGTCATCCTGAAACTACGTCTCATGTCTTTATATTCTTGGAAGCTGTTTGAAAGCCTACATTGGATATTTTACTCGATTACAAGTTCCTAGGTTACTTTCATTTGCGAGCGCTCACGTGCCAAAGGACAGTCAAATAGGTGTTTCCATTAATTCATAACATTAGTTTATAACACCTACTATCCGACAACAGCTGTGGGTTATACACTGTTTTGCCGCAACTTTTACCTTTATACTCTCTTTGCTAGTTCAATTCTTCTGTCGTCCTATCAGCGCCATCGCGAAATACAAGAATATGATTTCCTGAAGTTTTTTGGCTGTCTTGAGAGGGAAATTTTAGCTTCCGTGTGTAATTTCCTTGTAATTTCTTAATATCCTAAATTTATGAATCTAAGTGCATTTGCTTTACATTAATTTTTGATTAAAATGCTGAAAATATTATTCAATTTTCGTTTATGCTCCTACCACTTAAATCTATTTCTCCATAACAAAACATAAATTAATCAATAAATTTGACACACTTCTACTTTTCTGAAAATGAACTTAATTATTTGCCTTATGTGTCTCCTTCTTGGAATTATTCTCCAAAGTAGCGAGTAAGTACTACAACATGAATGCTATGGTGTTTAATCAACTTACAATTGCATTTTCTTCTTATATTCTGATGCATACGGAGCTAATCAACAAGCAATCCCACAATACCCCATCACAAAGACTTTCCAAGAAATGAACTTCATATTTATTGTTACTTACTTATACCAGAAGCTAACCAGCTACACATACACAGGGACAGCGAACAAATCGCCTTTTCCTTTGGACAAATCCAGGAAACATTTACAGCACAAAGAGAAGGAAATAACACCCAGGGCACCGGTGGAAATAGAGCCCATGACCTCTGGCATCCGAAACAAGACTTGTGTGCCAGAGCAACCTGGTATGCCTGGTACAAAAGAGCCATGGAGGCCCGTCAACTTCATAACATGTTTATGTTTCGATATATTTAGTTGATTAAGCATTTTTTTTTTAATTTTCAATAAGATCTTAAGTTGATTCTATTCTTCAGGATGCGACCCTGCTGAACCATACTTTCAGAATATGCCACCAAGTGTGAGGCTGGATCCTACAGACGCTGATTTTATTGATGTTATACATTCTGATGCGACAGATATAATGTTTATCGGTATGAAATATTATTATTTTATATCATAAATCACAGCTAAGAAAGCCGAAGTATAAGAATCAACTAATTATGTTTCTATCTGTATTCAACTTAACTTAAAGAAAATGACTGAATTTAATCACAAAGAACTGCTACGCTTACATTTTTTTCAGCGGTTTGAAATATTATTTTTCCTTTTCCACCCCCAATGTAGCACTTGTTATTATTAATATTTTTTATATAATTTTTACTAGTTACCTACTAGTATACCAAAAATAACGATCAATTTCCGTGAAAACACTAATGTATTGATTTCTTTCACAAGTGTTTAAAGAAATACTCCCCTCAGAACAAAGTATAGCCATCATATCCTTCAAACTGGGTGGGCTATATTACCTTACCTCTACATTTAATTAGAGATGATACAATATGATAAAGTGAAAAGAGACTAACCATAAAATTGGAAAAGTTGAAAACGCATTTTAATTGTGTTTGTAATCACTAAAATAAGTTTCAAGAACCAAAAAAAAACTTTTTCCTGTTTTCAACTTGCAGCTAACTTTATTATGCTTGCTTAAGCATATTCTGTTTGAACTTGGAAATATGTAACCAAACTCACCTTTTTCAATAAATCATGGCTATAAAGGATGAAATAACTGTGCGTCTAATTCTTAGTTCATCAGGATTGAGAATTTGTTTAATTTGTCAACGTCATGAAAGAGCTTAACTGATTTTCTCACATCAGAATCAATTGTGCCATTTCCCACCTTGAATATAATTCAAATCAATTCACGAAAGATCCCCATCAGTGAAATTACGTTCAAGAACCGCAAATTTCTGCCAATCAAATTCACAAGAGCAATGCATTCAAATTCCAATCCAATGTAGTATCACGGAGCATTTCGACTGACTCCTTTCACATATGAAAGGAATAATAATTATGAAAAATGTTAAACTAAATGCAGTGACTCCTTGTCATGTTGTGCTTCACTGAGTTTTAAATTCAAAACAATTAGCATTTTCCTTGCCTTCAAGTACATATGTGCTTAAAATTATAAAATGTAATTTCGATTCAATTTTCTTTTCTGTAAACATATTACACAAAATGCATACGCGTTCTTCTCCTCAAAATCGAATTTGTATCATGATTTACACTTTTTCAGAAGTTTCACTCATGTTTGGCACCAAATTTAAAATTAAATTGATAGTTTAAAAGTTCAAAGCTTTGTTCTTTATTCAGTTATCTTCGTTATGCGTATAAAAATGGTATGTTTCAATTATTCTTTACATACCCCTCGATATAACATTACTTTCTCCAAGAAGACATTTTAAAAATAATGTAACAGCAGATAAAAATATGTTTCTAAATTTACCTCAAACGAAGACGAACTTTCATCTTCTTATTAGTATGGACAATGAACATTATTCGAAAGGACTTGCACAATATCCCGCTCAAGTTACTGTGGAGTTAGGCAATTTTTCTCCTAATTGCTGAGTACCCTAAATTGTGTCAGCGGTCTTGCAGAGAACTTTGTTACTGTGTAACATAAGAAACTCTTGTACAAGGTTTTGAGAGCCAAATTTATCTCTTGGGGTGTCAAATTTTGCTGTGATCACCTGATTTGTATGTGTCTAAAAAAATAAATTCCTGTTCACATACGTAAACTACGTCGTTCTAACAATTAGCAACTGTGCTCTAAAGTTAATTTCAGTGGTTTTACTTTACTGAAATATTAGTTCCTTACATTTACCAATGTTAATTCTATAAAGAAATGCATGTTGCTATCCATATAATATATATATTTTATATATTTTTTCTATTTACTAAAGTATAAGAATATAATGTCTGCTAATCTTCTAGTTTCTCATTTTTCCGAGGAATTCCCGCCTCTTTTTTTCCTTCTGTGTATGCATGTTTGATTTTTAAATAAAAAGTTTAGAATCCCTCCTGTAGGCGATAAAGCTTAAGAAAATAGTGTTAAAATAAAAAAGCTTTGAAATCACCGCCTTTTTTTTTTTTTTTTTTTTGTCTAATTTTCTACGTCAAAATTCTGTCCAATAGAGTTTGTTCAGGCAAATGTGAGTTTTACATCAAGATTTAAATATGCTTCAAACTTTCCCTGAGGTGCTAATTTTAGGGAAATGTGGTCAAATTCTGCGTAGGAGAGCAATTCTGCACTCCTGTGTTCCCGTGTTCATATACAGTAATTTCTATCCTTTTCTCCCTTTCAATTGCATTAACCTTCTAGGGTCACCGTAATCTGACTAGTTGAAACCTGATTTTTAAATCTGCACTAAGTACTGAATTTTAGATCTAGACAACTTACACGCTTAAACAAGTGAGTGGATCTAGTTTGAAAAAAATTTTCTCCCCTCCTTTGTGCGTTTACAAACCCTTGTTTTCAGTTGTCTATATTTGCGAGTGTTATTGATATTTTTAAGCATCTGCATACAATAGCATCGTTTTTACCTATTTTCGATTATCCGCAAATTTTCTTATCCGCGGGTACCGTGCCACCCTATTCCGGGAGTGTACTGTAATACAAATGGTTGAGTGTACCGTACTGTCATTCGCAGGAGAACATGAAAGCTAAATGTGAGGAAGAAGACGACCTTATACGTGTTTTTGTCTAGGTGCGTGATAATATTTTCGCCTGTCGTTTTTTATAACAATCTTCTTGTTAAAATTAAATGTACCTTAAAAAACGCTTACTTCTGGCTTTGCATATTCCTTGCAAATGTACTCGAGCCAAATACATTTTAAGCAGCATGGCAGTATAGAAAAATGTCGCATCATTCTGCGCAATTCTTAGGGAGTAATTCTGCGCAGTTAAAACTTAGTAAGATATTTAAATGTTACTAGCACTAATATTTTAGTTTTATGGTTAAAATTAATCTTCAATCAATTAATCTTCAGCATACATGAAAATCGTGCTCAAAAATTGTAAATGCCACAATTTGGTTCCACAACAGTTCGTTAGTCCTAAGTTTATATCTTCAAGCTTGAAAATGTCTCTTCAGCTTCAACATGGAGGTCCAAAGGGAACAGTTAATGGCTGTACTAAGATTGGATGGATACATAAATATTTATTTTTTGATTGGCTGCAACTCTTAGGTATAGATACTAAGTCAAAAAAAAGCTGATTCTGTTTTACTGATCTTGGACAAATTCCAGACACATTTCCATGAAAAGCTGCGAATACTTAGCAAATGGAATCTCTACCACCTCACACAAGCCATAAATTCAAACTAGGTAATATATTTCTTTTTTTTTTCTTTGTGCCCTCTGAAGACGAATAATTTTCGAAGAAGAATTCTTCTCAAATGAACCAATAATAATCCCTCAATACAGACTTATCTAGAAATTTTTAATCTGTCAAAATGTCTGTGCATGAAAAAAGAGTAAGCAGTTAAGTCTGGCCTTTTTAGCTAGTAACTGCAATTTCATTTCAATTTCGTATTATTATTATTATTTATTATTATTTTACTGGCAGATGAGGTGAGCAGAATTGGGCAGTTGGGTAGGGCAATTTTGCGCACAGCAAGTTTTTAGATTTGTCTTAACTATTTATTTTAAAGAACGGAATTACTCTAGTGCTTTGCGTAAGAAATTCTGCAGGTCTAATGTGTTTCACGTGTCAAGAAAATCAGACAGGTCGTGATTATATTTGAGGTATTACAACTCTGTGAAGTTAAGCGTATGGAATTCAACCAATTTTCCAAAGTGTTCAAAATATGGCTCAAAACGGAAAAATTCTTTTTAAATGTTCTACATGAAAATTTCCTTCCCATAAAGTTTCTTCAAAGAAAGTTCACCTTTTAATTTGAGATTCATACATTACAGAAACTTCCCCGTAAACGCTAATTTTAGTTTCTTGTCAAACGAAAAGTTTTTCCTCAAAAAATGAAGCAACAAAATGAAGTATCATAAAAAAGATATTTCGAGCAAAAAAAAAAGGTTTGTTCGAACAGGATTATATTAACGGGGAAAGATATTAAGGGGGACAAACGCTAAATCAGATCGAAAAACAGACAGCCATACGTTTTTCCCTCTCAAAATCCTACCTTCAAAGCTTTCATTTCTTGATATTTGTTTAATAATTCATGTTTGGTTTTCAGCTACATTTTTAAAATACATGCCTATTTTTTTTTCCTTTTCGGGAAAGCAGACTAAGAAAAAAAAGAACATGGAAATTTATAGGGATTAACTGAACTAAAACATTTTTTTTTTCATAAGCTGATAAGAGCAAGATCTTGCCTCAGCCTCAATTAAATAGCTACAAAAGCTGGATGAATCACTTTTTTAATTTTAAAATAAAAAAAGAAAATTGAATTAAACCAATGTTTTCTGATGAAAATAGTTTTATTTCAATGACATAAATCTGATCATAAATAGTAAGTTGGTATTCAGTAGTGTTATATAAGTTCATGATAGAATGCACAGTTTGTTTTTTTAATTAAAAATTATTACTCTTTTTCATTTTTCTACAGCATTTTTAAATCATTTTCTGCTATTCGTGCTGACTGAATTACAGTGCAATACATTTTTCAGGGTTCAGAATGAGCCATTAAGTAGATCATGTCGTTTGACCTTGTCGATATTGTATGTTATATAAGTTCAAGATAGAATGTAATTTTTGTTTTGTTTTTATAATTAAGACTGATTACTGTTTTACATTTTCTACAGCATTTTTAACAAATTTTCTGTTATTTGTGTCACTAAATTACATTGCAATTCATTTTTCAGGGTTTGGAATGAGCCATCAAGTAGGTCATGTCGATTTTTACCCTAACAGTGGAAGGAATCAACCAGGATGCAAAACTGACAAGTTTAAGTCCTTCATCACACAAGGATTAAATGAAGGTAATTCCTTTAGTGTTATTCCTTGCCCTTCATTCCAAAGAATAGTTATGATCCAGACGGTATAATTATCTTGTATGGAAAGTACGCCAATAAATGATTACGCCAGATTGTTATTGCGTTTCTGAGACACATTTATCATGTTTAAGTTATCTCAACTAGTTTGCTTTTAACCGACTTCAAGAAATCTCCAAGTAGAAATCTAAAATCCTTTCTTCGTATTTCTCCAAGAATACTGGACCGATTTGAAAAATTCTTTTTTTTTTTTTTTTTTTTTTTTTTTGAAAGGGCCAAATTTCCAGATGGTCCGATGTAAATTTTGTCTGGATCTGATGAGGGGTCCCGGAGAAATCTAAGAAACTTTAAATTTCATACGCGCGTTGTGGCTACGTAGACCAACTTTCGTCAGCTGCGCGCACAACACAGGTCACGTGGATTTGGCGTGTAAACTAACTAAACACTCAATTATAAAATGAACACTGATTTTAATTACTATACGATGAATTATTTTAATACATAACTAATTATATACGATCTTTAAATTTTTAATAACCATTTGAAGTTGGGGCCAGGGGCGGCATTTCAACATTTCATTTGGGGGGTCGAGTTTTTTAAACATGAATTTTCTCAGTGGTGGAATAAAATGCGATTACATTTTTTTTAAGTAAGATCATTAAAGAAATTCAAATTTTAATATCCACACTTTTAATTTATATTTTATAGTCAGCTATAACAGAAAAGATCTTGATACTACCGTTTCTAAAGTAAATTTTTAATGCACGATTTTTGGAATCCAGAAGAAGAGGAAATCTTGGTACTATATTCCGTCAATATCCAGCGGCATGCTCTTGGCGGTATAGCTGAAGATGAAAGTCTCGCTCGTCCCATCATGCACCAAAAAAAAAAAAAATCTCTAACCTTCTGAGACACGAAAATGATCTTTCACAGTTAGCTGACTACCAAACGGCACGAACTTGAGGGTCACGGATTTGGACAAAATTCTAGATATAGGTCAATTCCCACTAGGTATGAGCGCAGGTAAAGCGGTTTGACTGCATAGGCCCTAGTTTGGCCATAATGGGGGGTCAGAAGTTGATAATTTGGACCCAGAATGCAACAGAGTTTCCTTTAAAATTACCATTTTTATCCATTTTTCTGCTACTGTACTGCAGTATGAGCCATTTGCATGCTTACCTTCAAATTAATTATGTTGGATCCTAATTTTTAATAAGCGGTTCTCAAATTTAAATTGGTTACTACTTTTAATTTCAATCCCATGAATGACAATATAACATAGTTACAGGATATTTATCGTTTGCAAATGAAACTAATTATTTTCGTTTTATATTAATCGTGTGCTAGTAAAAAGTATTTATCGTTTGCTAATAAAAACATTTACTTTAACTGGATATTTATCGTCTGCTATCAAAGATACCCCACATTGATATGCAAAAATGGAGAGGAGAAAAAGCTCTGATTTATTGCACATGGCACACACAAAAAAAAAAAAAAAATGCAAGATCATTTCGACTTTTCAAATAACTTAGATAGTGCCCATAAAAAAATACATGTTCTCCCTTATACTCAATTTACTAACAAAAAAAGCCAAAGGTGATGGGAGATCGAACATAGTGTCGAAGTCTGAAATTCCAATGGAAACGCCATTGCATTTCTAGGGCCAAAATAGCAACTTTGGGCCCTCGTTGCAGCCAAACCAGGGCCTATGCAGTCAAACCGCTTTACCTGCACTCATACCTAGGGGAAATGGACCTATAGCTAGAATTTTGTCAAAATCCGTGACCCTCAAGGTCGTGCCGTTTGGTCGTGAGTTGATTGGAATCGGTGAAAAAATAATTGAAGCCACAAAGTTATGTTAGAAAACGCATCTTAAAACTTTTTTTCTTTAAAAAAACATGCAAGTTTAAAATTTGTGCTCTAGTCTTCAAGATTCATCATTGAAGTACACTGGCTCTTCGCAAAACAATTCTTTTTGCTCCGTTCAGCAACTTTTACTTGTAACTGAAATATTTTATTTATCTTGTTCAATAACCTTCACATATAATATTGAACTTAGATTTATCACTAAATCTTGCGTTAATTTCATTAGAAACTGAATGAATCTATTACTTGATACAAAATATAGTCAATCATTTGACTTTGCATCATCATGTGGATTTTTGTCACTTTTTTATTTATTTATTTTTTAATATATCCAATGAATCCAAATAAGCTCTTAATAGGAGCTCGATCAAGAGTTCTAGTTTTAACTTTTGAAGACCATTTTGTACCTCATCCAGCAAAAGTATCTGTTGATGCCCGAACTTTTTTCAGAAATAGCGTGTCTTTTGTAAGAAGTTTCCATGAAAGTATACAATGTATTGAACTGCTCATATATGCCTCTTAACAGGAGGAATCAATGTTCACTCACTAACTGAACGTATATTTAAAATATGAGCGCAACAATGAACTCAAAATACCAAGAAACCTCTCGTAAAAATCGGGCCAGTCACACTGCACTGCCCTTTCACATTAGAAGCAGAAGCATCATCTTAACACTGCACTTACAAGTATGAGGCATTTAAACCATATGAGGAAATTTCTTCTTTAGTTGAAACAAACTTATTCTCCATCTATTTTTTTTATTATGAAAGTTCTGAAAATGATTCATGAATTTCAAAGTTTTTATCCAAATAGCGAAAAACGCTTGCTAGTGGCTGAGGTCTCGAATTTCATCAACTTTTACTGAAGATCATCTGCAGATTTTTTTTTTTTAAACTTCCTATTGCATATGATCATTGATTTGCGCGTTAGGTAAATTGAATTTCCTGATTTATTCTGCGCAAAATATTTGGGGGTGCAACCGCCCCCTCTTGCTCCCCCTATTTGCCGCCCCTGGTTGGGGCCTCCTATAAACTACTTCCTAACGTAACTGACAACCCACCAAATCCTGAGTTAAACACTAATTTAACAAAACACGCAAGTCTTTAAAACTTAACCAACTGCCAACATGCTTGAATGAAAATATACAGGTTTTCTAAGATTATTTTATCAAATAAATGAAGCTGGTTTTCTCAAACTATTGGACTTTTTAAATTACTAAACATTTTTTTATTATTATAATCTTACCCTTTTAGGAAGTCGGCGATTCGTAAGTTGCAACCATCAACGATCTTTAGATTTCATGCACCATACTATCAACTATAAAAAACGGACGCCTGTTGGATATGAGTGCACCGATTGGAAAGACTTCCTCGATGGTAAATGTGCTGAATGCGGAAAAGACACCAAGAGGTGTGCTATTATGGGTATAAGAGCTGATGAGTACAAGCCTTTGAGAAACACTTCCGTTCAACACTCCATGTATTTGAAAACATCTGGAAAAATTCCCTTTTGGTGTACGTATAAGCTGAATTCTCAGCCGAATTACTTAACCTTTCAGCGGGCCCTGTATAAACACTAACATGAAAGGCCGCGTGTACCTCTCAGATACAGTTAACTCCCGCGGGGCGGATTAGCCGCGACCTTTCACAATTTCCAAAAAAAAAAAAAAAAAAAAAACAATGACTGACTGAATGTAGATAAATGCACACGTTTTAACTTAACTAGTGCAAATTCCAGTTTTAGACATGGCAATTTCTTTCTTCCCCCCTCCCTTCCAACGGCATCTAAGCTTTCATGGTCACCGAAACCCCGACAAGTTGAAACTTGATTTTTAAATCTACACTACTTATTGTTTATATCTACCCTACGTAGGGGAGAGCGGGGCCAGAAGTTCCGTTTTTTAAACAATCTCAAAATTTGTTAGGAAAATGTAGTTTTAGAATTATTATTCTGAGATTATGTAAAATAGAGTAATGTATGCCCCTATGATGTAACAACTGTTTTTTATGTAGTATTTTGTAAGATTTTTTTATAATTAATTTTGTAGTACCGAAAGTCAGGAAGGAACAACTTGCCCCTTCTTGGGGCTAGTTGTTCCGCGGGTGTGGCAAGTTGTTCCGATATTGACAAGACGATGTTTAACGACGATGATTTCGAGATGAACGTCGTTTCGAGACGATAAATTTGCCCATCCACCCCCCACCCCCCATGCATAATGGCGCTAATTCCCCCAAAAATTTTTCTCGCTTCCGAATCGGGTTAAACAGTTTTTAGAGTGTTTAATTTCCAGTCAAATTCCGGAAGGGGGGGGGGGGGTAGCGCTAACAAATACCATTTGAACTCAAATATTGTTGGATTGTTGATCCGCCTCGCCTTCCCAATATTTACAACGTTTACCTTGAGTAAGCAAGTTTTGCTACACTTTTTTTTTTAACGCATGAATAACTACAGGGAGAATGGATTCAACATTCTGGTTTGGGATGGAGTCATTACTAGATAGATACAGTATGAACCTTGAAACGGAAATATAATAGTCACTTAGCTAGGGAGTCCGAAAGTTTCTCCCCCGGAAAATTTTCGAAATTGTAGCTTTAAAACCAGTTTTAGACGCTCTCTGGTGATGATAGGGGGATAAAAGGTTCGGTGGTCCCTTCCCAGTAATTTTTCAATACTGAAACTTCAAAAACGCAATTGTAGATATAGATAGTCTACCGTTATGTTAGCGAGAGGGGACGTGTTCGGGGACTCTTCTCTGATAAGTTTTCAAAATTGCAGTTCTAAAAACGCGGTTTTAGACTATCTGCTAGACATTCGAGGCCTCGCTCCGGAAAATTTTCGCGATTAAAGTCTTAAAAACGCTATTTTAAGCTATCTATGGTTAGGAGACAGGCAGTTTTCTGAAACTGATCCTCTAAAACTGCAATTATTGCCGAACTTTCTGACGTTAAGAAAAAGGGTTTTCGGATGCTCTCCCGAAATTTTCTCGAAATTGAAGCCCCGAAAATCAAATTTAAGACGATCTTAAATAACGTTGACGAGAGTGGGGGAAAGGAGAGGGGAGCTCCACTTAAATTTTTGAACTTGTAGCTTTAAAAATGCAGTTTTGATAGATCTTGATAATGTTAGTGGAAGGTGAATTTCAGTGCCATTCCCTCGGAAATTTTTCGAAATTGATACTACAAAAACATAATTCTAGGATTGTCTTTGATTGTGTTAAGGAGAGGGGGCGGAGGAATCAGGGGCTCTCTTCTATAAATTTTTCAAAATTGCAGATCTAGACATGCAGTTTATATGACTCTTGATGATAAAGAGTGTGTTATTTGGGCATTACAGTGGAGGCTCTCTCCTGGAAGTTTTCCAAAATTAAAGTCGCATAGCAAAAAAGATGGATCACACACAGATACCCTGTAACAGATATTTTTCGGAAATCCTCAGAAATGGATTCAGCTATTCAGCACGCATCGAAAATCAGAGCTCGAGAAATTTAACGAATCAAATATCCTTCTATGCATATCAGATATAGAAGAAAGTAAAAATGATTTACGAAAAATAATTAAAACACCTTAAGAACAGACTGTTCTGCTTCCATGAGCAAAAACCAACATCACGGAAAGTTTTAATAAAAATTATATAATGATAAATTGAAACAATCAGTTTAAAAATGGTAGAGAAGATGATAGTTAAGTGAAATGAAAAATTCTACATAAACATAAACTAGTTTGTGAAGAAAATATAGTAATTGTCGATTAGAGAAATTAAAAATATGTTATTCCCAAACTTCAAAACTAGTTCTTAACAATTGTCAAAGTGCAAATGAATCAATGAACGACTAAAGCATAGTGGTCAGAATTATTACAATCAATAAATAAAGAAGAGGGAAAACCTTTCTATTTTAGTCATTTTTGATCTCAATCCCTCTCATCACTGTTACACGTATTCATCGTGCAGAATTGTGCTACTTCCAGAAAATTTATAATAAATTAAAAAGAAAGCAAATCGCCTGATGCAGCTTTGAAACGAACACCAACTCCATCCTGTCTCTGATGTTTCCTTTATTGAAAAAGAGACGCGTCATTAAATTTTGGAAAGAGTACGTGAAAAAAGTATTATTGATGCATCGATTTCTTGTTGAATAAGTTTATATACTTTTTCCTTTCAAAAATCAAAAATTTCATGTTTTAAAGAAAAAAACTTCTGGAACCCCCCCCCCCAAAAAAAAAAAGTTTTGATGGCGCTACTTGCGCCATAATCCCCCCCCCCCTTGTGGGCACTCCTGAGTGAACAACATCAACAATTATCTTCAAATTCCATATAACCGTGGCACCCATTCCGCGGGCAACCAGGGTACATGCATGATATTGTACATGCATGATATTCTAATTACCATTTTCATTGACTGTTGCAACTAGCATTCTCTGGATTACGAAAAGGAAAGTTACTTGCGTTTTTAATTTACACCTTCAATGATGAAAGTTCTACTCAAATTTGGCCAAGAAAAACTCGCAAAGGAGAAGCTACAAGTTCTGGCTAATGAGGGCTAAACAGATAAAGCCTAGACAGACCCACTTGTTAGGGATATGATCTGTTTAATGAGACATCTGCCTTATCTGTGCAACATTGAATTGTTTTACCTCTTAGGCTACTTTCTCAAATCACCGCACGGTGGTATGCTCTAGAATGACAAATTTTACAAATTTAATATTTTCATATTAAGATATGAAAGATATTTTGATCCATCTTCAGATCTTCAAAAATCTCATATTTTTCTATCTGTCTGTAAGAAAACGACCAAATATTTTCGGTGAATCACTGGTGAGAGTTGACATTCTCGGATGTCTATGCTTCACGGTGATGAATATTTACACATCATAGTGTGTCTTTGTTTACTGCACTTTTGATATAGATAAATAGGGGCAATGAGTTCCTTGGGGCTAGTTGGAAAGTCCCACAAAGTCCCACAAAGAAGGAACAACTAGCCCCACAAGCACATGTCCTTGAAAAATTAAATAATAGGCAAGATAGCGAAACGTAAATCGTTTAATCGAAGTATATTAGGATGAACGATCTATATTTGCATAAAAATACTAAAGAACGAAACACTATCTATTAAAATTCGTAAAAAAAAAAAAGTTCAAAAACGAAAATATTTTTAAAAGTAGTTCAGCGATGCACGTGCTCGGCTTTCAATATACCGGGCGCTACTGTCCTAGCTTATATGGCAGCCATCGATGCGCTGCAATATTCCATTTTACCCAGTATTTACAAAATACAATTATCTTTTTTCTTCATTGAGCTATTTCAAAGGGAACAACTTACCCGCGGAACTTTTAGCCCCGCCCTCCCCTACTGATCTGCATTAATTCTGTGCATAAAGGAATGATCGGACAAGTCATGAAAAAATTTCTCTCTCCTCTCCTATACGTTTTGTGTGTAACCTAACTTAATCAGTTGCAAAATACAGGTATCCCTCGTACAACACGGTTAATTTGTTTCGTGAAGTATCAAAACCGTGTTATACGAGACTTTTTTATTAATAGTTTTTTTACTCATTTTTTAACCTAAATAATCACGTACATATCATAAATCATGTCAATGTTTACCGAGTCATATCGAAACCGTGTTACACGAGACCTTGAAATAATGTAAATCAAGGAATGTGTACCGTGTTATATCGAAACCAATTCATAAGGTGCAAACTTTATAATAGATGAAATTTCGGCTCAATAGAAGATATAAACGAAAACTGGCAACCAGAGAACATACAAAGACCCGCTGATTTAAAAATAAGAGTTGTTATAAACGATAAAACTCAATCATTTTACATACCTTAAATTAAAACTGTTATGCACAACAAGAAGAAATATAATCCACTTTTCTTTCTGTACTAAGAACAAAATGCATTCTATAAGAAAAAATATATGCGCTTTTCTTTAGCAATAAAGTTCGTCTGAGCAACAACAACAAAACAAAATTTAAAATAAAATAAATAGAATCATTCTATTTATTTCATTTCATATTTTGTTTCGACTACATTTTTCATTTATCGTTTGCCAAATTTAGCTTATGTTTAATCCTAATGTTATTTTTTTACAATGCATTGGAAACAAAATAACGCGGTTACCATGCCACCGTATTCTGCGTATAATCGCAAATTTAGTGTAGTACACTATTCCATACATATAAATTTATGGCATATCTCGCAACTGAACCAGAAAACTTGTCATTGTAGATTATAATACAAGATAATTTTTTTATGTTTATTTGAGTTTAGTGTTAGTATAGAAGTATTGTATCTGAGAGATAAAACACGACCGTCTATGAAAGTTTTTGTTACATTCAATATCCTATGTTTTATAAGAAGTTCTTATTACAGGAGAAGCACCGTGTTTAAACTTCTTTTCAGGGGTCATCTCTAATAAAACGCATAATTTTTAAGCTTAAAATAATAAAATAAATAGAATATCGAATGCAACAAAAACTTACACAGACAGCCGCATGTATTACTCACACACTAATAGTAGATGTGTGTATTGTCGCTGATGCTATAAAAATTTAAATCATGACTAAAATTTGGTCTAGGGGAAGGGAAAGAATAGCTAACGTCAGACGTTCATGTGGCGTAAAACTATAAAATGAAATTCTGCTGTGAAAAGGTAAAGAAAAATATCTGTAGAAATGAGTCTTTGAGATATTTGAAGAAACGCGTTTTGTAAGTCATGCTAACAATTGGAAAAGTTTGGAATTTGACCTTTTTTTCGTGTTTTATTGTCAGCGGGAACCTGATAAGCAAGCTTGTACAGTAAAGCTGGCTTATTAGGTTATTATTTATCGCAATAGATGAGAAATATGCAAACTAATGAACAATGAAAAATTTTCAGACACTGCGCTTTACCTTCCTACGGTAGAATTACCTCTTAATGTATCTAGCAGATACATGCGCCCGCTGGAGGGTTAATGAAGATTTACGTAATTAACAGTAAAAACCCTAAAATTAATTTATTGTGAGCGTAAATTATTTAAATAATTGGAAAGCAAAGGGTATTTAACGAAGAACGGTTTCAATATTGTATAAAAAGTCACAGGACGGAGATTTAGTACAAGTAAAATATGTTACTTTAGATTATAAAATGTTGAACAGCAGAATTACCTGACGACCAGATTCGCCCGGGGTAAATTCATCCTTTTCTTGAATTTTTGCAAATATTTTAGCATTTTATTTCTTCTTATCGGATATCCTGCGTGATGGATGTCTGAATTTAAAATGAAAACCAGATTATCTTCAACATGATAAAATAGTGAAGAATACTTCTCCCAGTTTCTTTTTTTTTTTAAATCAATGCAAGCGAGAGCAACTCAAGTGGTTTTATTAAATTTAAATTTACTAAATGCACGAAAGAAGTCATTGGAAAATTCAACGTAAATATAGTTGCTAAAAATTTTGCATCAAGTAGTTCAACGTATTGTTTTTAGTACAATTTCCCTACTAAATCAAAACCAAAAAAATGCAAATAAAATATCGCCGTGACTTTTTACTAACTTTTTCCTGCAGCTATCGAGATACTTCAGAAAATGTAAAAAATCATTCGGTTCCCAGTGCTTAACTTACAATTTGAACATCATACTAAAAAATTTAAGATAGTTAATACGTCTTCAATCTCCATACTTACGAAGTAGTAATTCTGCTTCTAAAATTTAATTTCAGTGTACCATTATCAAGTGATGGTTAAATTGTTCAAGCCAAGAACTTTACACAAAGATGTCACAGGCACTTTCGACGTAACTTTGTTTGGCTCTAAAGGAGACGAGTTATTTCACGCACAGGAGGAGTAAGTAGATATTTAAATGAAAGGATATTTTTTATTTCTTTTAAATTTTCATTTACTTTTAAACATAACATTTATTTTTATACCGCATTAAAAAAAAGAGAAGTTCTGTTCGCTAATGGACCTCAGAAAACTGATATTTTCCCACAATTAGACTCCTTATTTTTCATGTGATCACCAGCACATCAAACATATATTATCAATTTTTTGTTCCAAGACTTGGCGTTAAGAATTAAACCATACTAAATGTGAAAACGTTTCGAACCCTTCAAATATAAGAGAAAATGAGTTTTCACTCAGAAATTCATTGCCTTTTAGTCTCACTTTCAATAGAAATTTTATATAAAATTAATAAAAATGCAATTCTTCGAGAAAAAGTCATGAATTTCTGACCCCCATTTAACTGTTTAGTGCTATATCATCTCTTCTATCAACTTTAACTGACGAAAGTTATTCAATTGCAATAAGATTTGTGAATTAATACGAATTTTACATTCTTAGAAAACATTTTTCAAATTTAAATGAGTTTCTAAAGCATTTTTAATTTTAATAAAATGTACTCATATAAGAAAAAGTTTTTGAAAACGAAAGTGCTGGAACGAACGTTTTTAATTTCATTGAAATAGTAACGCGTTGCTATTTCAAAATAGGCCTAAATAATAAGTACTCGAAGTCGTTATTAAAATAAGCTAAGCTCACTTTGCTCGATAAAAAAAAATCTTACTTGAGTTAAAGCTTACTGAAATTCACTTTGAAAGAATGTTTGAAACAAATATCCGCTTCCACAGATGAAAATCATTGCAACAAAATGTTTTTTTTTTCTTTTTTACTTATCTCGAAATTGTCTAGCAAGGATAGACAATCCCCATAAATTCAAATATCTCTAAGAAGTCCAGGAAAAATTGTGAGTTTCAAAGGACCTCTTCCTTTGCAAATCCCGAGCAAATCAAGATGTGAGCAGGTGAGGCCTCACCAGCAGAACACCAGTGGCACCCCACAAAACCTGAGGGCTCCCGTGTCATGTTCAAATGACCCAAAAGTCCGGGTCACCGAAGTAAGAAATGTACCATTTCAAATGATATTTCAACTGTAGCCTTTGATCGTAGCTTAAAAGTAGTGGCACGTCCGCCATCTTGGAACTAAACGCCATTTTTTCACTATTTTTGCTATGATGGTAACGTGCTTTTCTTCTTGATTGGGATTTATTATTAACTACACGTCAATCTACAGTAATGAGGCACACTAATCAAGAAGCAAAACACTACTTCGTCGTAGCAAACATAAAAAGAAAGCGGCTTTTAGTCCCAAGATGGTGGACGTGTCTCTACTTCTGCTGTTAACGAATCTACTGAGACGTGACAGGAAAATCTAATCAGAAAAGTATGCAGCTATCAGCATCATGAGTTCTACTTAGTCAACACTATGTCCCCCCCTCCCATCCCCTTTTCGTCCTGGGATAGCCGTATCTACAAAATCATGGTGTGGAAAATATTGGTCATAGAAACTAATTACAAACTAACAACTACACTAATATTTCAGGTCAATCAACTTATATCACGGAGCACGATATCAGTATCTCGTCACTACGGAAAAGGAACTCGGTGAAATTAAGTCTGTAAGTCTTGTATGGACCAGCTCATCTAAAAACCCAATCAACATTATTCGGAAGCCTAAACTTTACGTCGAGTACATAGCTGTTATTCCTATGAATGTCATTGAACCAACGTAAGTACCGCCATTTTTGTTTACAGAATTTTTCGCGTTTTGTTGTTTATTGAACAAACATGCCACGGTACGTTGCTGTAACTCTCTCTCTGCTACCGTTGAAAAGCTCGTGCATGCGTGCGACTCCAGAGATTCAAAACCGACGTGTGGTGTGAATATGGATCTACCTACACTGTTAAAAATTATGTTCTTAAAAATGAGAACAATTAGCTACTCATTTTTTTTACAAGTAATTTTTACTTACATTCTCAAATTTAAAATGCTACACGCACTTAATACAGGGTGCGGCAAACAAAACCCGGACCAGAAATTTTCCATTCAACTTTATTGAAAATAAATTAACAAGACGCAACCAATAGTAATATGAGTAGACCTTAAGTGATCAATAAATTTAATTGTTGTTCCGCCGTTTGCAGTTAGACAGAACTGCAACCGCTTATTGAAATTTTCAGCCAACTTTCAAAAAATCTGACAGTATACAAGAGAAGTATAATACTAAAATTTGAAATTCAAATGCTGAAAATTTGATGAAATATAAACATTTAAAGCAATTAATTTTTCACTGCGCATGCGCGAAAGACAGCAATTTTTTAACTTTTACAATTTAATACAGAACTAGGTTTCCCAACTCATAATGAAATTCCAAGTCTTAAAAATTCAAAACCGTATGAGCGATCTAAATGAGCCGAATTTCAATAACTTTGGGATAGACGATGAATCGTGAGGAATCGTTCGCAAATAATATATTTTTATCATCAATCACACTGAACGATTGCAAGCAAATGTTGCAACTTTCGAACGTCCCCTAACGAATTTATTTATTTTTTTAATGATTTTATTTTTACAAACAATAAGAACTTTTCTTATGATTTAATTCATGTTCAACTTTTTAGATGCTAGTTGGGCTTTTCCAGTGAGGACATAATTAATAATGGAATGACACTACTGAAACACTAATGAAATTTACAATTCTTGAATTAGGACAGGGGTTCTAAACCTTTTAGACTCCGGGCCTCCCTTCGAACACTGACATGAGGTCATGACTTCCCCCCCCCCCATATATGGTTAATACATGTATAAAGTTACGCCCCCATACGTAGTTAATACAATTGGAAACTGGAGATGTTAAGGATAGCTAAAACCAATTAATAATTAAAGATCCAGATACTTTCACGCAGAAAATTTTGCATTACTTTATCTTGGACATAGTAGGTATTTAAAAAACTTTATTTTGAACATATTATTACTAGAGCATATGAAATTCAAAAAGCAAGAAGCAAATAAAAGAAATTAAGGTAATCTTGGATCGAGTGAGGTTGTTATGCACTAGTGATGTGCCAGACATCCGTATCGGTATCCGCGGATATCCGAGGAAAAATAAAAACCTGTATCCGTTTCCATTTGAAATGAATTTATTATACGAGGTTGATTAAGGGTTAAAAATTTAAAGGTGATTGTAATACAAAAAAAAGATAGGGTAAGGTCACCAGTAACAGACATGAGTCCTGTAACAGACGGTCAAAAATTTGGATTTAAATAAAGCCTTTTAAACGGGTAAAACTAATGTTGTTGTGGCTCATGAATACGGTGCGACCGTTTAGTCTTTTCAGAGTGAATTTTATGAGTCAGTTGGTATTTACAAGGCAGTGGTGGAAGCTTATGAACAGTCACCACGAGGTCTGTTAGTGTTTCATGTTCATTTGAATTTTAAAAAGTTTTGTTTTAAAAATAAAGAACTTTTGCACATTTTGAAGAGAAAAAGGGAAGTTTGTCCATCGTTCATCCTTTCCGCTACTGGGTATCATCAGTTGTTTCGGTGTCTGTTACTAGGGGTCGGACCTTTTTTTCCAAATTGAGCAAATAAAAATAGAATTAACTAACTCTGAGGATCCAGAAATAGCAAAAACTTAGATGAGATGTAGTTGTACGAGAAAAAAATAGTTTAAAAGTACATTAAAAGGCTCAGAAAATTGAGCGAACCTGAGAGTGATGTCTTAAGCATATCTGTTACTAGTGCCGTAACCCTAATGCGATTTTATCACAAGTTCATCAATACAATGTTCCAAGCTGTTCACCGTTCAAAAGAACGGTTGATCATTTTTTAGGAGATCGTACTGAACGGTTCATTTTAAGGATTTAGTCTTTTGGACCCGTTCGTTCATGAACGACACATCCCTAGCTAAAATACTAATCTTGCTCTTCAGTTCCAGTACTACATAAATGTTTCCTTAATTTCTTATTTTTCACTGAATGCTTGATCAAGACCGATGAAAAAATATAAGTTTCTTCGCAATGTTATTTATTTCCTATAGTTTAGTTGATTTCGGTTGTTCAATGTTAGTTTTAATCGCTGTTGCTTTTGTTTTGTTTCATTTTTTAGTTTGATGTGAAAAAAAATTTAATGAATAAATAATAATCAGGTAGCAATAATAAATATTTGACTTGCATTTAAAACACTTTAAGGACACTTTCCCTACCAGGATCATGTCTCCTTGTACAGTGGTTGTCAAAATTATAAGGACAAAAGGAAAAACCACCACATTTTCGAAGAATTTGGTCGGAAGGTTTGCAAATTTTATGACTTGGAACTAATATGAAATTTTTTGTTTTTCACTTTTATTGGAAATACAAAGGAATTTCTTTTTCGTAGAAGGAAGTTTGTGTTTACACATCCGTGTAATATGGACAAAATTATAAAGACAATTAGATTTGTGTGTTCTAAAAAGCAAAATTTGCACGCTTTTTGTTCTGCAAACTGCGCTACATAACGATATAAATGCTTAGTAAGCGATTGGGAAAGTCACATTCTATTTTACAGTCATCCCGCAAGGTACAAAACTTAAAGAATTTGAGAAAAGGAAAGTGGTTGCTTGAAAATTTTCATGACGTAGGTACTGTACGTCAAATTGCAACAAATTTGAATAGATAGAGATCAGTCATTTAGAGCTTTCTCAAAAATTCCGGCAAATAAGGTCGACAAAGACAAAAAGGCAGGAATTTCTGTTTCCATGTCTGTGAAACTAATGATGATAAGACGAGCTTACTCCAAAAAAAAACTTTACGATACAGTTCTAAAACTGTTCAATATCTTTTACAAAAAGAGAAAAAGTTTCATTATGTGAAACTAATGTCATGACAGACTCTTTAAAAATTTCATAAGAGACCAAGGATTGTGCGTGCCAAAAATGCGTTGCTATGGGTAAAAAGTAGGATAAAGTAATGTTTTTCGATGAGAAAAATTTAATTAGGATGGACTAGAAGGTTTTGCTACTTCTAATACGATCTCTGTGAAGGGAAAAAAAATCTCAAAGCGTGCATTTGGAGGCGGCTCGGTAATGATCTGAGGAAGTTTCGCATAGAACGGAAACTATACCAATTTTTTTTTGTTTGGAGCAGAATAAATTCTGAGAGTAATGTTGATGTACTTAGTATTATTTTTTAACCAAAAATCACCGTTAAATACGAGTTTAAACTAATTGTTCCAGTAGAATAATTCCTAATTACAAGTTTTTCAAACCTCAAAACCATTTCCTTGATGATTATTTCATGAAATTACTCTACTGGCCGGACAAAAGGCCCGATCTAAGTTTAATTGAAAATTTAGTGAGGCATTCTGGCACCCGAAGTATAAAAAGAAAGTATCCAATATCGAAACAAGCAAGAACTCATTTTCTCCATCAAAAAAACAGGATAGAAGTTTCCAAGAACGTTCTTAAAGACTGATAAAAAGTGATTGAGAAAAAAGGGGCTATTATTGATTACTAGGGTTTTTCAGGGGGGCAAAACGCTCGTTGTCCTTATAATTTTGTCCAGTTTTAACAATGACATTTTTTTATTAATCACGGCAAAACATTTATATTTCGTATTTTCAAATGTTTTGCATTCCACAATGATTTCTAGCATAAAAAGGCATTTTGTGTATAAATTTCACTGAAGTATTTCAGAAGTATTTTTTTCCTGTGCAATTTTTTCTGCTGTCCTTATAATTCTGACCACCACTGTATAAAAATCTTGATTCTTTTCCCTAATTTTGATTTTTCTTTTAAATTATTTCTAAAAAAATCTTAATAAATTCTTAATATCTTATTATCTTAATAAACAACTTTAAAAAATGGCATAGCATTTTGAAGCGAAACATAATTCTAATTATTCAACGTGAGATTGATTAGTTCCATCGATTGTTGTTGTCGTGTGCCAGCTAGGCTAGCAATTTGGGGTGCTCTGCTCCACTTTGCCAACTGCACCGTAAGTTGGTGTGAAGTCCGACTTCTACAGTACACACGTGCCATAAGGACCCGTTTATAGTGTAGGCAACCATTCACAGCACAATAACACATTCACATAAAGAAAATACATTTATGCCCGAGCCGGGATTCGAACCCAGAACCTCCCCGTCGCAATCAGATCTTCTGACCACTAGACAGGACGGACGGCAGTTACATTAATTGAAACAAAGTTTTAAGTTACAGTCAAAAAAAGGGGAGGATAAACTGTACCCAGTCTTCTCTATAGCTTCTAGTCATTCAACCAAAGCAGTTAGTAATAACTCTCTCTTAAAACTGGCGTGTTTCAAAAAAATATTCAAAATGTGTCGAAACTTTTAGATTAAGAAACAATAATGTTCTTATTCTTTATTTAGTTTTTTTTTTTTTTTTTTTTTCAGACCAAGAAATATGACTGACCGGGTATTCTGTGGGAAACCTGATAACCCAATTCCAACCAAGACAATAGCAACATTTCATCGAGACAACAAGTGTTTGAAATATTTGTAAACGAAAGAAATAGCTATAAACATATTTATCAGAGCTTAGGGTGACAATTATGTTTCTCAATGTGAGTTAAACACGTAATTAAAACATGGCTCTTTTATTAACGTATGTTTAAAAAATTTGTTTTAATGGTCAAAATGCTTGTAATATTGTTAAAAATAAAATAATCTGAAGAGAAGTTGTTTGTTCACTGATAAATAAAAAAAGATCATTAGTTCTTCTGCAAACCTAACAATGTAAAAATTAGTATTGATCATTTACAGATAATTTCTCGTAGCGGACACTTTTCAAATGCGTATGCATTTTAAATCTCCAGAAAAATCCATTGGGATAAGATTTATCTATATAACTTTATTTTATGTAGTCATTGTTGAGGGCCGCTTTAAATTTGAGTGATGGGGAGATGGAGGGTCAAAATGAAAAAAAATAATTCACGACGTATTCAACACTACATTTGGGGGTAATATGTTTTATTTTGCAACACACAGTTAATTTTTGCATTCAGCAGATAATGGCAAAAATAAATAAATGGAAACGTTCTCATTAAAATAAACTAAGCACGAAATTTGAAAGTGGGGCAGGGTTGGACGCAGTGAGACGAAAAATATAAAATTCAAAAAATTTAGAAACTTTGATTCTATACGAAAATTTTTAAGGTGGATTTTTAATGCAGCTCAAGTGTACAAACTTTTGAGGCACAAACAATTTCATTACTGTTTAAAGTTTATGAGATAATATAAGAAAAGGAAACGTAAAGTTTTGTCTCCCTGTACCCCACGCTTGGTGTACAGTGAGACAGCATACGAAGCACAGAGAAACAGCATATAAGGTTGAGTGAAACATAATATGTTCAACGTTTAAAATCAAAATTAAATCATAATGAAAAAAATATTCAAGTTTCACCGTATGCCTAAATAAAAAATTAATTTTCAAACCACAAAAAACATTGATTTCGCTATGTATCATTTCTTTTCGTAGGCGCTGTTATCAACAATTTAACATTTTTATTCGTAACGGATGCAACATCTGGTGCAGATGGTCAAACAAAAACAGTCAAAATGATTTTACTTTTACGCAAAAAACTAATGTACAAGTCTCCATAACGTAATCAGCTATCATTAGAACATTCCCAACATAAAAGTACAGTGGACTCTCTCTATCTGTATACTCCCTAATGTGAACACCCCGATATTCTAAACACATTTCGACGGTCCCGGCGAAGTTCCATAGGCTTAGTATAGGATGACCCCCCTGTAATCTGAACACCCAAGTATTATAAATTCTATTTTTAATCCCCGTTCAATCGTTACCTATCTGTACACTGGACATCATGAAAGAAAAATGAGATAAACTTGCTAGCCCGAATCCCTTGGGTCCCAATAGCCCAATACAGCACAGAATATAGTTCACCCCCTTAGGAAACGACACGTGATAGAACGGACAATAAGAAAGGAACGCATATTTGAGTGGATCACAGCTTCACTTTCACTTAAAATTTTCAGTGCCGCGTGAAAACCTAGAATATCTGTCGCTACGTGATGAGCAGTGGCGTAGCTGGGAAAGGGCGGAGGGGGCGGTCCGCCCCGGGCGGCACTTTTTTGGGGGGCGGCAATTTCACACATTTTATGCGAAATTTCGTTCTATTTCCCACTGAGGAAATCACACTTTTCATCTAATATTGGTGGCAAAAAAAAGGTCTCTGAATTGTAAAGTTTTGGTACGACTATGGTAATAAAATTACTCCAATACAAAACATGATTTTCTTGTGGGCATCCTTAGCACTATTCTTTGTTTTCTCTCTCCCTTCGTCTGAATCTACAGACTGAGGGAAGCTGCAGTGTAAAATCAAGGGACCTAAAGGGTTTTTTTTCACTGTAAAGGTTTACTATAGGGGAGGAAAGCAATAAATTTCATAACCTTTCGTAACATGATGAATCTACCACTTAATGTTAACATTGGCTCCTTAAAAACCACTCTAATTTTTAAACAAAAGTAAAACACTATTTTTTTTAAAGGAAAGTGACAACAAGAGTAAGAGGAGAAAAGTCCCAAATGGAGGTCTATTTATATCTCAACTTTGGGACAACATTATTTATTTCGACAATATTGCTTTGATTGCTCTTTGATTACAAAATTTTCACTAAGACAGAAGGAATTTTATGTACACTTTATAAAAGCACTTACTCACAACTTAAATAATATTTGCTGTTAATATTACTGTTTTATATCAACAATATTGCTTTAAACAATGAATTTCACATTTAGTCATTCATTATAATAAACAGTTTTAAATCAATAAAATGTCCTAGGCAAAAAGCATTTTACACTGTAAAAAAAATCCGGAAACGTTTCTGAGTATATCGTGCAGCTGCGGTTCATGAAAGTTTCAAAAACGTTTCTGAGTATTTCGGAATCCTCTTTCTGTAATTTCCAGAAATGTTTCTGAGTATTCTGTGCAGCTGTGGTTCATGAAAGTTTCAAAACGTTTCCGAGTATTTCGGAATTCTCCAAACAATTTTCAAAAACGTTTCCGAGAATTTCGGAATCCTTTTTCCGTGATTTTTTATAAAATATATTTTTTTACTATAGTATTGCATACCATAGTAAAAAATATCATAGTAAAAAATATCAGTTTCAATTCTTTCATATCTAAGAGCAATAATACAAGCAATTTTAGAATCATTCGTGGATTTTTTTTTCTTGAATTTCTAATGACAAATAGCATGGTTAACAGCATAACATATGCACAGTTATAAATTTTTGAAAATTTATGAAATAATATAGTAGTTTCATTCCTAATCACAAAATCGTCGGGGGATTGGAGGGGGGTACTTTCTGAAAAGTGGTTTGTTAAACAATCTTAAACTTCAGTTTTTCTATTAATATTTTCAAGACAAAACTATCAACATATTGTATTTTTAATGCAGAACTTAAAAACATATCTTGTATCAAACTTGATAGCTTTTATCTTCGGATAAAATTTGACAGGACTTACCTACCCTTCGCGTTCCGGAATTCGTTCACCTCAAGTCAATTTCTCTGACGAACAAAGTGTACCGAAAAGTACCAACAGAGAAATCGATGAATTTAAATATGACACCAAGTCCTCCTGCTGGAACCATTCGGGTTGATTCTTCTCTTCTTGCCCTTTTCCAGTTCATCACAAATATAAATACTTAATCAAAATAGGTTACTGATTTTATTTTTACAGTGTGCGCGAAATGCATTATATATTTTATTTATTAAAACATTGAACTCTATTACATGATTATTCCATTTCATATGTACGAGAATCCCCCCCCCCCCACCATAAGAGTGATGGTGCACCCATAAAATGCTATAAAGCGCCCCCCCCCCCTCTTTAAAAAAAAAGCAGCCCCCTGAAAATGTCAAAGGCACAGTCTGCGTGGTGAATGCCCCTCGTCTTCTCCCCATATGTACATTGTATGATTACTTTTAAAACAATAGCATGAAATAATATTACTTTTTATTTTGCCATGTAAATGCAGCTGTTCCATTTTTGCCCCTGACTCATTCCTCCTGACTGTCCTACATTAAACTAGTATATCCAAGAAGGAAATGTTATTTACGGAACAACTAATGTCAAGGAATTTTTTATTGTTAACCACATTTAACAAAATGAATAAGCAGATAAATTAACTAAATAACTATGTTGCTTACTAATAGATAACTGGGTCATTTTCTAATGGTATAAATATTTTTAAATGAATGAATAAATTATAATAAAAAAAAAGATAGATAATACTGGCACATTTTTTGTGAAGCATATTACAATACTAGAAAACATTTGCATTACCATATTTTTAATGAATTAAACAACTGTTTTTTTTTTTTTTTTTTTTTTGAATCAATGTAGTACAGGGTGGTTATAATTAAAGTTACCCTGTTTAGACCCCTCTAGTGACCGTTCTACGCATCGGATTTCGATGAAACTTGGAATATAGATTATATAGACCATGGGGAGCAGGATTATGCAATAAAAAAAATTAGTTCAAAAATCTACCACCAGGGTAGAAAAGGGCGCATGTATCAAATAAAACGGAGACTGTGTGACAAAATCGATTTTGTTTACAGGATTGCGTCAATTCCATCTGCGTCAATCACGCGTTCAAAACGTGTTATAGCGTGAGCCACAGTTGCACGAAGGGGGTTGCCCTATCAATAGCATGAACGTGACTCCTTTATGCTATCCTTTAATTCAGGCACCGTCCGTATGCTTCCACCATAGACCCGATCTTTTTCAAGGATTGCCTTGACAAGGCCCTTTCCGTTTGCCTTTCAACCTTCAATATTCACGCAGTGCGGCAGTAAGATTACTATCCTCCTGATAGAAGACCTTGATCAGTAAGGCTCGCTCTTTCTTTTCCAAGTCATCGTGATGAAGATGAGTGGACCTCTGCCTTTTTATAGCTCATTTAATTTGCATAATGCATCGGTGGTTTTGCCGGATGTTTTACGTGCTTAGAGCGCCCCCTATCGTCGATTTTTTAACTATTTTTTCAATTGTATAACCCTGCTCCCCATGGTCTATATAATCTATATTCGAAGTTTCATCGAAATCCGATGTGTAGAACGGTCACTAGAGGGGTCTAAACATGGTAACTTTAATTATAACCACCCTGTATATCCAAACCGTTTTCGAGTATTTCGGAATAACTTTTCTGTGATTGCTTTTCAAATATATATCTTCTTTCTTTTGCGTAATTAATTAGTTTCAATTGGTTACAACAAATAGTACACTGCGCACATAGGTATGTAGGATAACTTTAAATTAATTAGATAAACTTTAAATTAATTCGATAAACTTTAAATTAATTAGATAAACTTTAAATTAATTAGATAATCCCAAAAACAGTTACAATTGGAGCCTCATCAAATGCAAATCAACAAAAATATAAACGTATATAACAACATGTTTTAAAATATTCATTTATACTTACAAGTGAACAAGCGAAATAAAATCTAAGTACCTCCATTACAACTGGATAAGTAATCCAAAGGGTTTCGTTTCATAAAGTATAAACACGGGTGTTGAAACCATTCACGCTTGAACACACAATATATGTCTAATCATGGCCGCACTGGAAATTGTAAAGAAGCAAATCGTTATTAACTAACTTAATAGCTGCGTACATCGTCTAAAAAATCAAGGGCAGTCCAAAATGCAAAGGCGTAAAATTAGTTTCGACACATTTTACCACTCTCCAGACATGAAATAACAAGCAATCCAATGCTAAACAGTTGCTGATTGCAGCAACCATAGATAAAGAAAAAATAAGTTCTCGTTATATCCGACTCACTGGCGCCCGTGTTGGAAGGATAAAAAACGTTTCGAAGCATTGCGTGAGCACTTCCGCTTCTAGATTTTTTGAAATAACAAAAAGCTCTCTGAATAATGAGGAGTTCGCTATTGGATGAAGGATTCTTACTATTTCGGAAACGTTTCCGAAAGTAATGATTTTCGATATACAACTTTTCCTTCTCATGAATCACAGTATGGTTAATCGAATACATGGCCTATTTTTCTTATCGTCCTCTATCAGTAAAGAAGATAATCATCCAAATTTTGTAATATAGCATTACCGGATCTTAGTAAGTATTGCTAGCAACCTGGTCAGCAACTACTGAGTTTGTCAACATTAAGTGCTTCGTTCAAGCACGGATCCAGAAGGGAGTCTTGAGAAACCAAAGAGGCTCTGAAATTGCGTTTCTAAAACTTCTAATTAGGAAAATTTCTGTGGCGGGCCCCGACCTTTGCGCTCCTTCCCACTGTCACAAAGCTTTAAATGCATTTTCAAGACTTCAATTTTTAAAAATGTCCAGAAGAGAGCCACTTACTAGCCCTTTCTCTCTTAACTTGGCCAAACATAGCCTAAAACAGCATTTTTGGGGCTCCATTTTCAGCGCCTCTCTTAACCTCCTTCGCAGTCTAACGTTTCCAAAGATAGCTTTAAAATGTGCTTTCAGTCCAGCGAATTCTGTCCTCTATGTAATAAAAATGAGGACAGCTTAAAATTGCGTTGTTAAAGCCTCAATAAATGTCACATTTTTCGGGAAGAGCAACCGAACCTTCTTATCCCTTAACGTCACCAAGCAGCCTAAAACTGCTGTTTTAGGTCTTCAAACTCAAAAAATTTCCGTCTAAAACTTCAATATCAACAAATTCCTCAGGCAAGTCGAATTCTGACCGATCTGACCCTTCCTGTTATGTGGTTAAAGATAGTGTAAAATGTGTGGTTAGGACATCAACTTTAAATCCAATCCTTCCCCATCTCATCCAATATGTTCAAAAATCACCTAAAGATGGGTGTTTGAAACTTCAACTTCAGAAAAATTCTAAAGAAGAAGCTCCAAATGTCACAGTCATCTAACGTCACAAACTGGCTCAAATTATCGTTTTTAGACATTTCTGAAGAAAGTCCGCGAAGCCTTTTTTTCCCCCTCAATGATGAATTTCTCATGTTGTCAGGTATTGTACCAATAACTGCTCTGTGCTCTCTTTTTATTATTTAATGTTATGTAAACGTTTTCGAATAAACAAAAAACCAAATTTTTGGTTATTTGTGACTAAAATATTTTACGAAGTAATGCAAGATTTCAGATAAAATTTGGTCTGCAGGTATACTTTAAAGGGCAAGGTGCTGATTCATTTTTGGTGTTAATCACCACAAAATGATGACGCAACCAAACACTCTTTCTCGTTTATTATGACTGCTATTATCTCAAGAAGTCATGCAAGGATTCAGACGAAATTTAGTGAACAGGTGCAACTAGACGCGGAAAAAGGCACTAGTTATACTTTAAATTGACTTCTCTCATCATTTGCGAGTGTTGGGGATTGGAAGATTGAATAAGTTATATCTCCGGAGTACCTACTACAATCTGCACCGGTTTTTTTTTTTTTTTTTTTTTTTTTTTTTTTTTTTTTTTTTGTAGCATATTTAAATAATTTTCTTGCTATGTAGAAAAAAGTAGAAGGTTTTTTTTTTTTGTTTAGAAACAAAAAATTAAGTTTGTTTTGCAGAAAATACAAGTTTTCTATTACTTTAAATCCCTTTTAAGCTTAAAAAAGGCCAAAAACGTTTCTGAACAATTAATACTGGACTCTCAAAGGATTTGTTTCAACAGTTAATCGCTAATAAGTTGTTTACTTTTGAAAAGAATTATGCAAAAACCTCTGTTTCAGACTTCGCAAAAATAAATAAATAAATAAATAAATAAACACTTTTGATTGAAAGTGTACTAAATATTAAGAATGATAATTCGAAGAATAACATAAACATATTTTTAATGAACACTTTTGATTGAAAGTGTACTAAATATTAAGAATGATAATTCCAAGAATAACATAAACATATTTTTAATGAAATTATTTTGCTTTTTTTTTTTTTTTTGACATTTAAGGATAGAAAAAAAATTGCTGTTGAAAACTTTTCTTAGTACATTTAATCTTGTTTGGATTACGTTACACCTGACAATGAACTTCCACACTTACAGTAAGTACTCCACAACTCTATATTTCTCTGAAGAAGATTATTTTTGCTGATTGAAGTATATTTTAAAACCTCTTTGACTCTTATTGATAGAAATTCTGACTTTTTCCATCTTCTGATACAAAAAGGAAATAGTAAATTTAAAAAAAAAATGCCGTTCGCAAAAGCATGCCTTTCATTTCACATTTTATAATCGACGAAAGCTATGTGTCGATTAACTTTCAAAGCGAAAGAAGAATGATGCGTATTGCATGAGTATTGTAAGAGCGGAAGATCATTGTCAGGTGTTACGTAATTCAAACAAATTTTGGCTATGAAAACTTTTCAATAGCAATTATTCTTTTTTTCCCCATCTTTTATTGTCAAAAAAAGGCTAAATAATGCCATTAGAAATATAATTTAAACTATTCTTCAAATTATTATTCTTAATATTTAGTACACTTTCAATCAAATAATTTTTTTTTAAATTAATTTATTTATTTTTGCTAAGTCTGAAACGGAGGTTTTTGCACAATTCTTTTCAAAAGTAAACAACTTTTTAGCAATTAACTATTGATACAAATCCTTTGAGAGTTCAGTATTAATTGTTCTGAAAAGTTTTTGGCCTTTTTTAAGCTTAAAAAGGATTTTAAGTAATAGAAAACTTGTATTTTCTGCAATACAAACTTTATTTTTTTATTTTAAAAAAAAATCAAAAAACACCCTTCTACTTTTTTCTACACAGCGAGAGAATGATTTAAATATGCTACAAAAAAATTGATGCAGATCGTAGTAGGTACTCCGGATATATAACTTATTTAATCTCTCAATTGAAAAAACATAAAAACTGACTTTAGATAAAGAGTGACAACACCCAACTGTTCATAGAATACATTCTGTTTGACACTGAAAGAAAAAAATATTAGCTTGAAATTGATACCAAATTCAGCTTAATTGGTTGAAAAATCAAGAAATTAGAGAGATTTTCTGAATTTATGCCAAAACGGTGACTCAGAAAAATGATCAAAAATCAAATATTTGAAAAAATTCTCCAAAGCGTAATTTTCATTCAAAAAATCTAAAAAAAAAATAATTTGGACTTTTCTCACAGATATCTGTTCGTAAAAAAATAATGGACAAAATCTGAGACATGAGGGCACATGACATTATACGATTTGACGTGAAATGACCCCTAGGTGACATCACCTGTCAACTACTCGACAAGATACTTCTAAAATGTTTCACAGGTTTTCACTCTGTAAGCAGATAATAACACTCAAATCCAGCAGTATTAGCAAACCGCTACAATCCACGATTTGATATACCATGTCAACTCAAAATTATATCATTTAAATTTCAACAGTTACCACGGTGCCCAACAGAGCCTCTTTTCTTCTTTTTTTTTTAAATAAATGTATATATACTCTGGAATCACAACAAAGAGATAAATGCCTTTTTAATCTAAATTATAAAATAATGTTTCACTTTTCAATGCTTATCTTTTAGCTTATTCTTTGTAAGCTCAAGAAAGCCCAAACGATGGAAAGTACGCGCTGTTGTCATCAGGTCATCATGGTGACACCGATGCCATACTTGTGTGCACGACAGCTCACATTGCTGTCAGTAGAGAGGTATGCTAGACAGACAAACAAATTTTGATATTTCGGAATCGGTGTTTCCTTGTTAATTTAAGTTTTCTTGGTAAATGTCAACTACAAGTGAAATGCCAACTACTAGTGGTTTTAAATTTACTAGGATAGAAATATTGCTTAAATACAACAAATCTGGGGAGGGGTTCATCCTAAAATCCCCTGAACTTCATAGAAATTAGATGGGAGCAAATTCAGAGTCTTATTTTATGCATTCTCAATGTAGTAAAAATGAATGAGATTGGCATACATGGTCAGTCCAGAAATTCATGCAAGTAAATCGATTACCTGATTTGTTTATTCAACCATTAAAATACATAAAAAGGTTTCAAAATCAGCTTATCCTGAGTTGATACATCACTTCAAGAGAGATTTCTTGGAATGTTCTTCCGATTTTGGTGCAAGTCTTTTTGACCGTCAAATGTCTCAAAATGAAGTCCTTTCATGTTAGTGCTCAAGAATAACTGGCATAAGAGGGGGAGTCACGACCTGACTGTAGAGGAGTAGGAAAATTGTTGACACCATTGAATATCAGCCAAGAGACAGCTTTGAGCACTTCTCACACCAGCAGCAGAACATTCATCGCAATCTTTAGAACAGTACTTCTTGTAATGTTCAATTTTGTTTAAAGGAACATTCAATAAACCGAAGGAGTTCAAGATTTCAGTCACACATTTTTGCAATTGTTGAATGTTGATGGCCTTCCAGAGGCAGATTCATCACTGACTTCATTATTACGACCTTTAAAAAACCCTTGTGTCCTTCGAAAGTCCTTGTAACTGAATGGAAAATCTAGCTGATAAAATCGTTAAACAATCATCCCCAACCGCGCTCTTTATCACAGGAAAGGTTTCTTATGTGGACATGACAAGTTTCATGCAAAATATAATGGCAATCTTTTGTTCAATCTAGCATGGCTTGCACGGGAGACAAAAACAAGGTTCATGAAAACGCCTGTTTTTGCACTTCAAATGGTTGGAATTTCACTGGAAGCTAGAGAGCAACTAAGGAATCTATTTTTAAGTCTTCTTAAGTATTTTAATGGTTGGATTAATAAATGTCTTGTGATTGACTCACTGACATAACTTTCTAGACAGACCATGTATATACAGTAGGGTGTCCCAAAAAAATTAAAATCCTTTTTTTAACGCATACTCTCTTATTTCTTCCGTTTTATATCAAAACCGTAGCAAAAAAAAGTTTCAGGCGATTTGAAGAACGGCAACCCGTGCCGACTTGCGCCTAAACGTGTAAATAGCACAGGTATTCCAAAGCAAGAGAATGCTGGCGACGCGATACTTTGCGAAGCTCAAAACAGCTGTATATGATGCACAGAAAACAAATCAAAACAGAAAAACAGATGTTGGGGGGGGGGGCTTATCCGTGGCAATGTGCAAACCCTTAAACGTGTCAGTACGAATACACTCCGGTGAGCGAGCACAGTATAGTATTTCCATAGTGAACGAAACATGGCAGTGGAATTGCGTAGTTCAAAAAAAGAAATATTTTTAATAGGAGTCGTAGAACATCAAATTACGGGCTCAAAACTTCCCTCAAACGAACAAGTTCTGTCTGTTTTGTTTTATAACACTCGAGAAGTAAATTTAACAATCAGTGAAAGTACAAATCTCACTATTCGAGAATGTATCTTTTTTTTGGGGAAAGGCACGCATTTCTACCAAATCATTGCCGAATTGTGAGAATAAACTTAAAAACCTGTATCAAATTTGAAGACTTACAAAAAAAATGCAAAGAAACTGCAAGAAGTATTCAAGCAGCGCCGACAAGAATTTGTGAGTAATTTAAACAATTTATTCGATATCCCACATGCTGATGCACTTCAGTTAATCAAAATAGAGGAAGATAGGGTTTTCTTGCAACTTCAAAGAGAGCCCGTCCGACGAGGTCACTTAGGTGAAGTAGATAAAAAACTAGCCGACAAAGAGCAAAGGGCTCAATTTCGAGCTGTCAATGAAGAAAATAAGCGAATGAAATACGATTCTCTCCGCTTTTCAACATCTTCGGAATTGTGTGAACCAATACAAGAAGATTCCTCTTCGAGTTCTAGTGAAAATATACATGTAGAAGCAGGGGCGGCATTTCAACATTTCATTTGGGGGGTCGAGTTTTTTAAACATGAATTTTCTCAATATGGAATAATATATGAGTACATTTCTTTCAGTAAGGTCATTCAAGAAATTCAAATTTTAATTTCCACACTTTTAATTTATTTTATAGCAAACTGTAACAGAAAAGATCTTGATACTACCGTTTCTAAAGTAAATTTTTAATGTACGATTTTTGGAATCCAGAAGAAAAGGAAATCTTGGTACTATATCCCGTCAATATCCAGTGGCATGCTCCTGGCAATATAGCTGAAGATGAAAGTTTTGCTTGTCCCATCATGTACCAATAAAAGAAACTCTAATCTTCTGAGACACGAAAATGATCTTTCACAGTTATCTGAGTTGATTGGAATCGGTGAAAAATAATTGAAGCTACAAAGTTATGTTAAAAAATGCATCTTAAAAAATTTTCTCTTTAAAAAAACCCACGCAAGTTTAAAATTTGCGCTCTAGTCTTAATTTTTCATCATTGAAGTACACTAGCTCTTCACAAAACAATTCTTTTTGCTTCTTTCAACAACTTTTACGTGTAACTGAAATATTTTATTTATCTTGTTCAATAACCTGCACATATAATATTGAACTTAGATTTATCACTAAATCGTGTGTTAATTTCATAAGAAACTGAATGAATCTATTATTTGAAACAAAATATTGAGCCAATCATATGACTTTGCATCATCATGTGGATTTTTGTAACTTTTTTAAATATATTTTTTTTTTAATGCGTCCAATAATTCCAAATTAACAAGCTCTTAATAGGAGCTCAATCAAGATTTCCAGCTTTAACGTTTGAAGACCATTTTGTACCTCTCAGTTAAAGAGCATCCTGCAAAAGTATTTGTTGATACAAGATTTTTCTTTTAAAAAATAGCGTGTCTTTTGTAAGAAGTTTCTATGAAAGTATACAATGTATTGAATTGCTCAAATATGCCTCTTAACCGAAGGAATCAATGTTCACTTACTAATTGAACAGACATTTAAAATATAAGCGCAACAATGAACTCAAAATACCAAGGAACTTCTCGTAAAAATCGGGCCAGTCACACCTCTGCACTGTCCTTTCACATTAGAAGCAGAAGCATCATCTTAACACTAGACTTACAAGTATGAGGCGTTTAACCCATATGAGGAAATTTCTTCTTTAGTTGAAACAACCTTATTCTCCATCTGTTTTTCATTCTGGAAGTTCTGAAAATGATTCATGAATTTCTAAGTTATTATCCAAATAGCGAAAAACAGTTGCTCGTGTCTGGGCAGATTTCATGTTTCATCAACTTTTACTAAAGATCATCTGCAGATTCTTTTTTTTTTTAATTTCCTATTGCATATGATGATCACTGATTCGCGCGTTATGTAAATTGAATTTCCTGACTTCTTAATATTCTGTGCAAAATATTTGGGGGTGCAACCGCCCCTTCTTGCTCCCCCTATTTGCCGCCCCTGTGTAGAAGATTTACCTGAAACATTTAAATGAGTACCCGGAACAAGTATATCAGAACCTGGAACAAGTATTCTAGAACATGGAACAAGTATTCTAGAACCTGGAACAAGTATATCAGAACCTAGAACAAGTAAATCAGAACCTGGAACAAGTAAATATGTAATGAGGAGCGTTTCATTACTCCAAAGCTAGTTGCTGCATTAAACAGGACAGGTTCTGCAGTTAACAAATTAATTTTCAATACGAGGTACCGAATGTAGTGACTTCACAAAGGGAAAGCCCCCCCCCCCCTCTCCCTTGCGCCCTTTTTGAGCAAATATTTGATAGAGAAATGCTTTCCTTTGCTTGTCGCCATCATATATATGAATTGGTATTAAAGTTAAAATTAAACTAGTCAACAAGCTCTAATATTCCACTCTTCAAAAATCTCATAGAGTCTTGGGAAAACATGGATCCCACTAAATTATAGTGCTGTAGAGGAGCTTTGGAGTTGTTCCGAACTGTATCCAAACTTGAAAATTTACTTGGCTTTCACCGTGCTGAACTTCCTAACGTTACGGTTAGGAATGACTATCAAGAGTTGATAGAACTGTCTATCTCATATTTTTAGATGGAGATACAGAAAAAATGTAAAAATAAGACCACATGGTACCATACATCAAGCTCGATGGATTGCTCAAGCGATTAACTCCCTAAAACCATTACTATTTAATTCACAACTAATATTAGATACGAAAGCAAATGAAGCATATTTAGAAGTATGTTTGTTTGTAGTGACAATATACGTGAAACTATGGCTTCAATACATTTTGCCAGTCAAAGCACCCAACGAAGATTTGTGCTTTTTGAAATCTTTGAAAGCGTACGAAAATGTGGAACCAATTATCTTAAAAGCTGCTCTAAAAAAATTCACCCAGCATTTATGGTATTTGTCGGACGAAATAGCAGTCTTAGCTCTTTTTGATGATGAAGTAGAAGAATAAACAAAATCAAAAATGATGACAAATTTACGTAAAGAAGTCTTCTCGAGCCATGAGAAAAGATACATTCCATCGAAGGAAGATCTTTGTGGTTCATTTAGGTATGGTAAGTTTTGCACATTGATTTCATCTATTTGTTTTATTAATTATTCCTTTATATCGTGTATTTGTTACCGGTTATTTTATTATTTTGCAGAGACAACAATTGATGATTTCATATCAGCCAAAAGCCAGTCATTGTTTACTAGACTTAAAATTGATGGTATTTTTTCCAACGAGTGTCCTTCTTTATGAGTTAATAATATTTCATTCTTTGATGCAAAAAGAGAGAGTCTCAATGCTTAGAGCAGTAAACGAAGTAGCGGTAAGAGCGGCAAAAATGATGCAAGACTTTCATGGTTTGCTAACAGCTGATAAGAACAAAAACAATTTGTGTTACATTGCATTTAAGAGCACCGGAAGATCTATCCTGATTGCAAAAAGCAAACATTGGCACGAAAATATGTGCAGTAATATTTCTTGCATATTGTTGTAAATATCTGCTTTAAATATAAATGAATGTAGCGTGTAGTAAGAAAATATACTGTTAGCAATCTTTTCACTGCAGTCGCCGTACAGGGTTTCAGGTCCAGCTTTCACCTCAAATCGGCACGGGTTCCCGTTGTAATAAAAAAAATTTTCTCATGTTTCTGAAGGGAAATGGAAAAAATATGGAGGGTATGCGTGTTCAAATTCAAATTTTTTTTTTCGCCATTACATCTTGGGACACCCTAATATACAGTGAAACCCCGATTTTATGTCCTCAAATCTACGATTTTCCTGCATTTAATGTTTTGTTAAATCAGGTCGAAGTTTTTCAGGATACTGTAGTTAATTTAACCTAAATAAAAAGTTTGTTTTTTATGAATTTCCTGCATTTTAAGTTTATCCTGGGATATAAGAAAAAAAGAAAGAAATGTTCTAAAATAAGTAACATGTTTCCATTCGTGCTTTTTTTAAGTTAATCCACGCTGCTCAAAGCTAATCTATGAGGAGAGAAATGCTACTGCTCCATCCGTAGTCAACAACCTTATAGACCTTTCACCCTCCAGTAAAGATCATCTAAAAGAACCTGAAGCATAGCCTGTTGCAATATTGCATTAAGGAGCTTACAAATAGTAAAAGACAATTTTCTTTCTCATAAAGACAATGAAAAAAAAACTTGGAAAGTTTTTCAATCCTGGAGGCTACTGCATTCACTTTGAATTAATGACTAAAAGGGTGATTTTGAAATGCATTTACACATTAGGTTCGACACAATTTGAAAATGTTTGTTGTTATAAACATTAAAACTTTCCTAGGAATAAATTCCTTACAATTTATAGCTTTCTAAGCAGGTGATTATTCGTAAATTAATTTGCTTAGATTTTTGAAATTCCAAAAAACTTCTTGGCAAGTCACCGTTCTTCTCATGAGAGTTACCTTTATAAAAAAACCATTCTGTTTTTTCTTTTCTAAAAACAAATAATCCAACAAACCTTGATTAAACTATCTCAAATACTCAGTACTAAGTCAAAATGGTAAAAATATTTCTATATTTAAGAAATTTTACAAATTTGTATGACTGTTTTTCTCATGAGTGGTACTTTGTTTCCTAAATAAAAGGTAAAGTTTACGATAAAGACATATTAAATTAAACATTAAATGTTTTCATCGCAATTACCATGAATAGCTAAAAAAATGTCAATATTGAAACCAATTGTTAAAGATAAAAAAAAAAGTTTATTAATACAAATGCGGGAATTTTAGCTATAGTAACACTCATGAGAGATAGACACATGAAGTAATTTATTGTAGAGTTTTAGCTGTAATTCTTCTAAAATGTGTAGTTATTTGAATACCATATTTTAAGAAATATAATTTTTTTTTTTTTTTTTGAACAATGCACACAAATTTTGCAAACCTTTGTGGCAGTGTTGATTCTTCAATTTTTAATGAATGTTAATTTATAATATATATATATATATATATATATATATATATATATATATAAGCATGTGTGTGAAAAAATGTATGTCTTAGATAAAGGTATGAGTTAAAGGTAACACAATATCTATAACTATGGATCTACACATTATTTGGGTGTCTTTTATCATGAGTGTAACTCCCTTCTCATGAATGTTACCTGTTCCAAGTAACACTCATGATATTTATAGAATAATTCTTTGCTGGAATAAATTATATCGGTGTTTTTGAAGATTTAATTAGGTATCTTGTTTCCTAACCAAAAATACATTAAGGCAAACGCACCAGTAGTAGCCACTTAAAGGTTTATATTTGAAAAATTAGGATTCCAGATCTCTCAATGGATTCAAACGGGCAGAAGGTACAGCTCAGGCTATGTTGTAGTGAGCAGTTCAAGGAGGAGTAGGCAGAGCATCATAGAAAATTTTTATCAACTATTCAGTATTGTCGTCTGGATTGTCCATGTTTTTTCTGCTGTTTTCTAACGTTTCTCCATAACGAGGTATATAAACATTGTGTTGTATTATGAATAGAACAATGATCAAAAATAATATTTTTAGAGCTCTGACCATGTTATGAAATGTTAAAGAACATGTTTGGAACGTTTTCAACTCGAAATAGTTGCCTTCTTGACTGACAGTTTATCTGGCCACTAATAGTACTAAAAAAGTAGGGTAATTCAAAAGTGGCCACGTAGTGGCTACTACTGAATCAGGAAGGTTTCTCATACATCAACTCGATTTTCCTTTCAATAGGTTGAAACCTTTCTACATAATAAACTGCCTCATTTCTAATATAATATTATTGTGTGATCTAGTAGTGGCCACCGGGTGGCCACTAAACAACAATATGGCCAATACTGACTCACGTACAATGGCCAGTGATGAATCAAATTTGAAGTTTGGGGGGGGAGAAATTGAACAAATTGACATTCTGGCCATTTTAAAAAATGGGACAATGAAGGAAGAGTAGGACTATGATACGCTCATATAGTTTCAAATGTGTTAATTTATATTGCAGGCCCACAGTTTAAAAAAATCACAAAATATGCTTCACTGTGGTGACTGCTAGTGCGTTTACCTCTTGTATGGACAGGCCTGGATTGCCCATCAAGCCCAGGGCCGGATTAGCCATAGAGCAGAAGTAGCAAATGCTACGGGCCCCGCGCTTCTGGGGGCCCCACGTCCTGCGAAAAAAAGTTTAAGAAAAGAATAAAAAATCCCGTTTAAACTTATTTCTTTCGTTTCTTTCTCTTTCCCTCTATTTTCGGATCCTGCTTTTCTCAGCAAAAATTAATTTCCAGATAAATTTAAAAACACAATTTTTTCCATACAAGCGCAGACTTGTAACTCATACCGAATAAAAACCATCTTGACCATTACCATCGGCTCTACGCGAGAGGAGGCTTCTTGTGGGCTACTTCGACCCCTCCCCCTCCCCACCACCATTACCACCAACAGCACTAAAGTTCGTCTAAAATTTTATTTAGTACTCCAATTTCAAAAAATTATATGAGGAGAGTCGCTGTGAACTGGATCCCTTTTTCTAACGTAACCAAAAATGGCATAAAATCGCGTTTTTGACTGGAGTTTCAAAAATTTTCCGAATAAAGCCCCCGAGCTTTTCTTCCACTACTATTATCAAAGGAAGTCAAAAATTGTGTTTTTGAAAGTGTAATATCAAAAGTGCCTAAGGTGTAGCCTATAAGGTCCTCACTTTGTTGGGGTCCGCCAAATCCCCGCATGATTCGTTTCTTAAAAAAAAAAAAAAAATGAAAAGAATAAAAAAATAAGTTTAATTTCCAAGTGCTTGAAAACCTTGAAAATTTTAAAAGTGTAGTTATAAACCATTAATTTAAAAATGTGTAACAAATGCCAAGTTGAGGGAGATACCAAAATGTACCAAATTCAGTTTATTGATAAATCCTGCATCAAATAGCAAAAAATCAGGGCCGATCCTAGGGTGTCGGCCGCCCGTGTGCAAAGACCTAATGTGCCGCCCTTCAAGAGTAATTTGCATATTTTGACTAATCTTTGACGCTATATAAATACTTCTTCAAATTTCTATATCAAGTTCTAATTTAAAAAAAAAAAAAACAGAAGAAGGTTGAACTTATAAAAATGAAGAAAAATTTTCTAATAAGAAACTTCTTAGGTACAATTTAAATCTTTGAAGAAAGCAATAGATACCAAAATTTACTAGTCGTAAAAACGCATTTTATAGTCTGTCTTCGGTGACATCAGTGAAAGGACGGAGGAGGGGGAATCAGGGGAGGGGGGATTCTCCCAGAAAATTATCGAAATTGGCGTATGAAAAGTAGTTTTAGTAATCTTTGGTTGTGTTTGGTTGCAAAGAGAAAAGAGTCGGGTATATTCAAGGTGCATGGAGAAATTTTCGAAATTGACGTCAAATATCGCTATTTTAGGAACATTTTCGAGACTTCAGGGGAAAAGTAATGTTGGAGTTCTCTCCTAAAATTATTTCAAAATTGAAATTAATTCGAAGCTATTTTTTGTGACCGCAGCTTAGGAAAAATAGGCGCTCTTCCCGAAAATTTTCCGAAACTAAAGTTTTAAACAAGCAGTTTTGGGTTATCTTTGTTGACGTTGCTAGAGGGAGGGAGATTCAATCATCTCCCATGGAAAGTTTTCGAAATTGAAGTTTAAAAAGCAAATTTAGGCTGTCTTTGGTGACAGTAAGGGATCTGGCGGCTTTCCTCCGGTAATTTATCGGCACTATTATTTCAAAAATCCATTTTTGGCTACATTTGAAAACGATAGGGGAAACGTGAAAAAATTCCGAACTGAAATATTTTTCGGAACTAAAATCCATTTTAGGCTATTTCTGGGAAGGAAGGGTTTTGGGGCTCCCAAGCGGATATTTCTAAAAGCGCAATTTTATGCTATCTTTGGTGACGTTAACAAAAATGGGAAGCTTCGACGGATCTTTCGGATATTCTTTGTTATTAATGTCTAAAAAATATAACTATTGACTTTTGTCCACCTCACTTCGACGACTGATGAGTATATGCCCTAGCGCCGTAAAAAGCTACATAAGCCAGGCAGTTCTCCTTTAGAGTTTTTTGGAAATTGAAGTCCCAAAATCGTATTTTAGGCATTGTTTGATTACGATGGGACGAAGAGCGAGCGGCGGTTCTGTGTGTCCGCACGAACTGTTTTTTGAAACTGAAGTCAATTTCAAACTGAGGGGGGGGGGATTAGGGGGCCTCTCTAAAGACGCTAATTGAGACTATCTTTGGTAGTAATGTTTAGGAATGAATTTCGGGGCCCTCCATCGCAAAAATTTCGAAAAAGAAATAGGAAAAATGTCATTAAGCAATTTTTGATGTCATTAAGAAGGGCTGTCGTCTCTGAAACACATTTTTGGTTTTAAAGCCAACATTTTCAGGCTATGTTTGATTAAGTAAAGTTCGAAAGGGTGAATCAGAGATTTAATTGGATCCTTAAGATCGGTAGTTAAATCAGAAATTTTTTTTCCGAAATTAAAGTGCTAAAAATGCCATTTTAAGCCTTTTTTAGTCTCGTCAAGTGAAGTCATGGCATCCTTTTGGATCTTCGTTTTGGAGCCACGTTTAAATTTACTACCCGGGGCAAGATTCCTGATCTGAAACCGGGCAGTTCATTCGTGATTTTAATCCGAAAAAAAATGCTTTAAAGGGGGAAAAATACAAAATTTTATTTCATTCATATATATTTGACTTTCAGGGGAGTCGCAATTTTCCACTGTCTCTCCACGTAGCCGCGATTGTTGAAAACAGAATTTGTTGTTTGAAATGCTTGCGAGAGTATCTAATCAGTATAGCTTTTTTAAAATATAATATATAAAATATGTCTTCATTGTTTAGGTCTATAAAAGCTTGGAGGGTAAACATTAGTGGCCGCCCTGGGCTGTGAGTGCTCCTTTTAGAAGGCACCCTTTCATGCTTCAGGGGGGGGGCATTTCCTTCATCTCACCTCCCCAGTATTCATGCCTGATTACCGGTTCTATCATAAATTTTTCAACCAAATGAAGCATGTGTGTAAAGACTAGATATTAATGGACAATGAACCAACACAATTTTCTCTAACAATCTATTTTTCTTAAAATATGCTATGCTGTCGGGAAATCGGCACTTACTTTGATAATTGAACATTTAAAATTTAGCACATTTATTTGACTTATTATAAGTTATCTTTTGAGAAATTCTTGAGGAATTTTGCTTGATTAAAAGAACTTTATGATGCGGCCTGCGGCCGCCCCTTGCTTTGGCCGCCCTTGTGCGGTGCACACTCTGCACACCTACTAGGATCGGCCCTGCAAAAAATACGGTTCTCGCAGAGAGAAGAATACACGCTGGAGAAAACTTAAAAATCAAGCAAAAACATATGGGGTTCAGTGACAGCGAAACGAAAGAAAAACGCCCCACGAAAATGTGTAACGCAGTAGTCCGGGGTAAAAAAAAGGAACCATACCTTAAAAAGCTTAGAACCCCGTTAAGTCTGAATCTGGTCCTGATCATAAGAGCAACCCCATGCCTCCATGAAGAAGTCTGCTACTGTTTACTATCATATGAAATCAAGGGCCCCTTGGTAACATCTGCTACAGGACCCGCCCTGGCTTAATCCGGCACTGATCAAGCCATCTGAGGCCCTGGATTAGGGGCACATATCACGGAAGGGGAAAAATATTAAATAGCTTGTTGGTAAAAAAAGAAAAAGAAAAAAAACAGGAATTTGGCGGGTTAGTATATATAGAGGAGAAAAATTCAACTAGAACCGATCGCAACCTGTCTGCTAAGCAAGTAAAAAATGGAGGGGAGAGAGCTTACGCTTGATGGAGGAAATCCCTTTTCTGATAAAAGCAGATAATTTTTAATATCTTGAATTTAAACAATCATTTCTTGAAAATACAGATTTTCTAAAGGTAAAAAACTTATTAAAGGTAAGTCACACACAGCCACGCTATGACATCTATGTTGCATTATTAGAAGCATTAAATTGTCTTTACTAATAGCTTCTTAGGATGTGTTAATAAATTAAGGCAGCGAATCAAAAGTTTTCCTTATTGGTATTCTGGAATCTTTCAAATACAGTGAAGCACCGTTCACTGTATTTGAATTTCTCTTTTATATGTTTTTATCATTTATTATTTTTTTGAAATTGGGCACTGCAGAGTCCAATAAACACACTGGTGTGCAAAAATTAAGGATGAAGTCGAAAAATTAGCATATCAGCTGAACGAAGAGGCAGAGCGGACAGAAAGACCAATCAGGAGATTAAGTAAGGTGATGTACGGTAGCACATGCGCAGATATGCAGGCAGACGTAATGGGGGAGTGTCTGAGTAGTATAAAGCATGTTGTCGGTGTAAGATCAGTACTTCTGGCAAAGAGATTGCATGCCGTATAGCAGTTAAAATCACACCGAGTTGCTGCCTCAGCGAGAAATGGCGAATAATCAATCTGTTAGACGACATCTGGATGCTTTTACCCGAGGTCGAATCATTGGGAAGTTGGAGGAAGGCCGCAGTGTGACAAGTGTGGCTGCAGAGTTCGGAATTGCTCACAGCATCGTTTCACGACTTTGGAGCCAATTTCAAACTACAGGAACAGCTATCCGGGGGTTCAGTAGTGGTCGTCCACGAGGAACCACACCCGCAGATGACCAGTATATTGTCTTACAGGCCAGAAGAAACAGGCGGCAGACAGCGGGAGAAATCGCTAGACACACAACACAGGCAACTGGACGACCGATATCGCGTTTTACCGTGGGCAGAGGACTGCACGGTGGTGGTCTGTTTGCACGACGCCCTATACGGTGTGTACCTCTAACGCCTGCCCATCGAAGAAGGCGTTCTCTGTGGTACCGGGAACACCGGAATTGGAGAGACAATGAATGGGGACGAGTACTCTTTACAGATGAGAGCTGAGTAGCGATTTTCATCACATACTCATCTGGAGAGAGCGGGGAACCCGCAATCATCCCTTGAACATCATTGAAAGGGACAGGTATGGAGGTCGCGGTGTTCTCGTTTGGGGAGGCATCATGCTTGGTAGTCGTACAGACCTTCACATCTTCGACGCAGGTTCAGTCAACGGGACCCGTTATTGTAACGAGATTCTTCTTCCATATGTGCGTCTTTTTAGAGGCGCTATGGGTTCGCAGTTCCTTTTCATGGACGACAATGCACCATGTCATCGCACAGTAGCTGCCGAACAGCTCTTAGAGAGTGAGGATACTGAACGTATAGATTGGCCAGCACGATCTCCGGATCTCAATCCCATCGAGCATGTATGGGATTTTCTAGGCAGACGCTTGGCAGCTCGTACCTTACCACCAGTAACGATTCGGGAGCTTCGATTGGCGCTGCAAGACGAATGGGCAGCAATGCCTCAACAACTCATTGATACCCTCATTCCCAGCATGGGCAGATGCTGTGAAACTTGCCTAGCAGTCGGGGGAGATCATATCCCCTACTATAGACCGGATGTTTCTTGCTGGACACCCATCACATGGATGTTTCGGCCTTCAGTCGCATTGCGCTCCATGCTACTTTTTCAATAAAGCTTCTTTTTATCCCTCTGATTTCTCTTTTAGTAAGTGTTGCTTACATTACACATGTCCTTACGTATTGGGGATCTTACGGTATTAAATGTGTTGATTTGGAAAGCTTTTGTACAAAGTTATGTTGAAAAAACAGTCTCATCCTTAATTTTTGCACACCCAAGTATTAACGTATTCTTATAAGTTTTTTCATTTATACACTTTTTTCATGCAGTCCCTTCAAATTGTATGCTGTGCTTCACTGTAAATATAGGATTCTGAAATCTGACAGTTAAATAAACTAGGAATTTCTGGGTAGCTCCAGAACTGTTTCACTTCTGTATCATGGATTATACCATTTATTATTTTAATGCATTCAGTACAGGAAAACGTGTGCACAGCCCAACACCACTACAGTGCTCTCTACCGCATGAAGAAGGCATTTTCAATCCCTTAAGGCACTTAGTGAACAATTCACTGCCTTCCTTATAGCTAAAGAATAATGCTGACATTACATTTTTGTATTTTGATCTTGTGAGCATTCCAAGGGGTTGTGTATCTAGTTCTATTTTACCTTGTGCTCTTATCTTTCCAGCCATTGCCTTTAACCTTTCCTGTGGAAACAGGGAGAGCAGAGTTAGAAAGGGTTACCATGCCACAAGGTTTAGTTTACATTTTGGCTTTTTTCTTTGTAATTAGTTTAGTGTCAATGAGTCTTGACATTTGCCCTCCCCGGAGTGTTTGCCTTCATTACTGGTGTCTTTCAGGTGTTGACCCTTTAGAATTAGCATTTCACAGCAGGGGAAGTTAATTGGCAAGGAACTCCTTTATGCTTCGCAAATGTTTTTTTGATTGTGAAGAGAGGATTGGAGAGGCCAACAGAGAAAAAAGAAAATGATTTGAAAGAGAAAGTGTTGTTTTCAAGTAATAATTTTATCCACAACAAGGTAAAGTGACTTTTGATCTCTATTTATTTACTGAAACTTTACGTTACTTAATTTCTAAGGGAAATTAACAATGTGCCTAAAGGACCTACTACATAAATGACAAAAAAAAAAAAAAAAATCAAGCAATAAATTTAGAAATTGTTCATACTATTACCTTTTTCATCCTGCTGAAACCTAAACTTCAATCACTGACATTTTCCATGGTATTTACGCCAGTGCAATCAATGACAATGAAAAATAAACTTTGTACCTGTATGATAGACAAAACTTTTATGAAGCCAAATTGCTTCTCATTAATGTTATAGACGTGTTTTATGAAGGCAAAGTGTTCAAGTTAAGTGCATCTATGCATTTTCAGTATCAGAATATCTCCTTATTTTTAAATAGTAGTGAACCACCCTACAAATACAAATGTGACGACCAACAACAGACTCAGGGCCCAGCTAGGCTGGTCCTAGTCAGTTTATAAGTCTCCAAAGTCTCCAATGAAAATCAATGGCCCCCTTAAAGCTATTCACCAGCTTACTCATTGCCCCCTCTCCCAGCAAGCTGTTCCAAGTGCCCACAACCCTACTAGTTTGGAAAATTTGTCATACTATATTTAAGTATTCAAAACCTTGAAGTAGCATGCTGTCAGTGATGAAAAAAAAAATGGATGTATCAAAAGCATGCTGGAAAATTATGAACAAATATGTAACGTGGTTTCTATATCTTCAGAATAAACTCAGATCATTTTAAATTTATTTTGAGAACATAAAAAGCACATCGAAATAAATTAATGTTTCTCAATCAGAAAAAAAGATTAATTCTGTTCAAAGTCCAATGGGATGAAAAATATGCCACAATATTTACCTATTTTCTTTATCTTTCTTTTTTTTGCCTTTTCAGTGCAATATTATGCTTTTTGAAGCCAATGTTGAGAAAACAAACTGTATATATTATTGGACCCTTGATAAAAATCCAATGCTGTTTGGTCCTATTTTGCTATGATGATTGAATCTATTATTTCAGAAAGGGCATGCGCGTCAGGCATAACGGGCATAAACGAAAAATGTGCACAAAATAAAGTGCTTTGTTGTACAAGGATTGACTTCCCTGCCACACCAGTTGATGTCTACATACAAATATGGAAAATCCACAGCTAACTCAATTTTGAAAAAAAAATGTGACTTATGCCCTTTCTGCAATAATTGATTCAATTCTAGGAATGTTTGTGGAGTTATTTGGAAATGGATGAAAGAAAAATACTGAATTTTCTCACACTCAACTGCAGCAATTTTTAACAATATGCAGCCCTCGTATCATGATGGTTGTGGAATGTTACTGGATAACATATTGTGTTTAGCCTACATTGTTAAAAAGAGATTGAAGAAGTCGATTTATCTTACAAAAACTATGTTGAAACGACAAAAAGAAAAGAAAGTATTTCAATTTTTATCTAAAGACTAACAAATTCGGTATTGCATAATTTATTTTTCTTCTCAAAAATACATCTTCCATTTTGACCCAGTCTAGACAAAACCATGAGTTACACAAAAAGCTCAATATATAAACATACATGTGTACAGTGACAAAATATGTATACATCTTAAATTGTTGAGTATTTAGCAATACCTTCATTAAAGCAACATTAACACATTTTTTTCCATACACTCAGAAATTTAGTAGCATTCCAAATTAATCTATCAATCAGTATGACAAAAATAACTTGTGACATTCATGAATAGAGCTTTGTCATGAAACATGGTTACATAAATGAGAATTCTTTTGATAAAATGAAACAAATGTATGAGGGGAGTGCATGAAGAAACATCAAGATAAACATATATGGAACTCAAACTACAATTTCAAACAAAATGCCAATTCCAATATAGTTTTAGAATGTTACTCAGTTAATTTACATAATAAAAGATACATAGACATTATACATGAATGAGAATCTCAAAAGCTATAAAATAACCTAAAGCATCAATCTGTCAGTGCTAGTTACTGATCTTATCATTTGTCAAAATGATGTTTAAAAGCATTAATTTTTTAACAAAGGAAAAAAACAAATTAGGGTGCATTCTAAGATATTCAATAATAAATTGAACAATGAAGATTCAAATTGTCCAAAATCTTTTGCTAAAGAAAAATATTTCTTTTAAATTGTTCTTGTTTACACATTCTAATTCATATAATTCATATAGTTTCATACCTAACATTACTTTTAAAATAAAAATTCATACTAGTCAAAGAAACTAAAAGGCAATTCTTTACAACAGATCCTTCAATTATTTATTCTTAATTGCTGCATTAAAAAAGCTGCATAGACTGTATAATGAGTCTAAGAAATGATCCGTGTATGAAAAATGTTACGAGAAAAATTAAAACATTTCCTTTCTTATAAAAAATGAAAAAGAACATTTTATTAACCCGTTCGCACCCAGCGTCACGCGGACGCTACGCAACAATTCCTCTCTTATCAGCCCAGCGACACATATTCGCTTCGCGCTCTGATCGACACTGACGTCCCAGCGTCACATATACGCTTTCTCGAAATGGAACGATTGAATTGAATATTTAAACGATAATAGATGGTGCTAAATGGCTATAACTTTGATCATATTCGAGTCACATGGTATTTGACCTTCATCTACACGCTTTAGTTTCTTATTTGGACCTCTCAATGGGATAGATTTTTTTTTATGTAAACAACAGTGAATCACTGCTCTGCGCATACGATTTATGAGGTCTCAATTGCTCTTGTTTATATCTTTGCTTCTCTTTTTTTGTTGCGAGTAATTGAAAGAGATAAACATCTAGCTGAATAAATTATGGGGGAGGGGGAGGAAGGTTAAAATATTTTTGCGTATGTGTTCCAGACTTTTGGGATTCCCCGTTCGATGAGAGTACAGGAATGATTTCAAGCGGCACTGAAGTTTATGATTATTTTTGAATCTTTTCTGATATTGTTCTTCTTTATTTATTCTTTTTTATTTGGAGACTGGAACATTGCAATAAAAATGATTAGCGAAGTGAGTGAAAGGGAATGTTTTCGAGAGAATTATGAAGCAATTTTGAGACTTGTTGCGTGGGAATTTAACTAGTTTAAATTCGTTGACCTAAGTTGTTTTAATTAAAATTACATAAGGAACATATTTTTTTGCTACATTTCTTTTTCTTTGATTGCACACTCACGATGTCTAACTCTAACTTTGTTTTTGTGCACATATTATTTATCTTTGTGCACATAGTTAAAGTTTTAGTATTCTACTTGTTTCACTCCTTTCTAATAATGTAATAGTCTTTATATTAATAATTAGTAATCAGTAGTACATTATGTAAGCAAATTTAAAATTTCAAGTCATTATTTTGAAATGCTGATTTTATATGAATATTTTTGTTCAGTTAGGCTTAACTGCTGTAAATGCTCGGGCCGATGGCGGCGTTCCATTTCGGAACGTTCGGTCCCGTAGCAGTGCTTCGTTTTCCATGCGCTGGTCCTCAAGGGGTTAAACTCAAATAAGTGAGGTAAATGTAACCCTTTTTCACTTGGCATTATCTTGGGTTGCTGGTTGGCCCGAAAAAAAGGACTCAAATAAAAAGTAGAATAGTTAAATTCTTTTTTTTAGAAATAAGTCTAGTCATTAAAAAAATGTACGATTTTTAAAGGTTTAGTCCTACATATTAATACTGTTACAAAAATGCTATGCTCAGATATGCGCTTTTACAAACTTGTAATCAAAGCAACTAAATGAGCATTTTTGCATTAATTTTGATGTTTCAATTCCGTCAATAAGTAATTTTTTCTATCATATCTTCAGACACAATAAATGTAACTGCTTTGTACATACAGATGATGCATGAGAAAGTTAAGGATAGAGAATAAGCCTTTCAAACATTTTTTTTTCCTTTCCTTTTTGTACAAATCAAAGTGTTAGATACTTTGTAATTTTGTAATAAACTATCCAAAATCTTCCAAATTACTATTGTCAAAATTGCTTTGTAACATTGTGCAATTTTGTGCTTTTTATATGCATTAAAAATTTGCATATGTCAAAGTATAAGGGAACTTCAAATAATTTTTCATTAATATACAGAGCAAGAATTACTTGCAAACAGCAAATGTCCTTATTCTGGATGTTTCAGCTAAAAGGAGGTTTTTTTCTAAGTGTCAACAGGAATAGGATTAGCTTCCTCCCCTCCCCCCAAAAAAAGAAAACAGTTATGTGGGGGGGGGGGGGGAGGAGGGTTACATAAACTAGTTAAAATTTTAGTAGCATTTATTTATAACACTAAAGAATTTTCCCATGAAGACATTGACAAAATAATAAAAATAAATTTCAGAAAATTATTTTGACTGAAGTTGTGTTGAAAATATGCTGCAAAAATATACATGTTAATATAAGTAGTTTCCCAATGAGCAATAAATTAGGATACTTCCTAAACATCAACCAAACACCAAGTATCTAGCCTTAGTTCAGATTAAAAAAAAAAAATATTATCTTGCATGAATAAAACTAAAAAGCAATTAGATTTATAAGGAGCAATATTTTCGAAAGATTTTCCTTTTACATTACAGAATGTGAAAGGGGAATCTTTTGGGGAAAAAAAGACCATAAAGCTTGCTATTTTTCATGTCCAACTCCTCAGAAAATTAAGAAAAGTTTTAAACAAAGAATAGTATCATATTGAAACTTTTGAATTTCAAAGTTTTATTGAATGTCCAAAATGAAAAAGCTTCTTTGAAATGAAATGTCATAAATGAGAGTAAACAATGTAATCTAACCACTGAATTTGTGCATTATACCACCATTAAAATGCTTAATTTAAACTTTCAACTTCATGATTGTGCGCACAAATAGATAAATAGAAAATATATATATATAGCAAAACATATTGAACTTAAACTATTTTATAATATGCTGTTGTGTGTAGAAAAAAAATAATGAGTGAGAAGACAAAAAATATCTACAGTAATTTTTGAGCAATTATTGGTACATCAACTCTTAGCAACGTATATAAAGGGCAAAATTGTATTGTTCAAAAAGAAGCAAAAAAATTCCCTGAATTTTACAGGAAGCAAAGAACTAAAAATATGGTTTAAATAAATGCTTAAAATCTTTAACACTGCAATTTTATACTTTTTAAATTAATTTATAGAAACATGCTCACAAATTACAGCGAAAAACAAATCACAATAATTAATCAAACTAATTTAGGTATGACACTTCAAACATAAAAAAGAGGTGCTTGAAACTTTTAACACTGCAATTTTACACTTTATAAATTTAATCATAGAGATATGTTCACAAAATACAAAATAAATCCTAATAATCAATTCAACTATTTCAGGTATGATACTTCAAACATAAGTGGTGGTGAGAACAGCTAACTTACAAGTTGGCAGACAACACAACTCATCTACAACTTTTTATTTTCCTCACATGACTTTTCTTGCTGTTCAATAATAAGTTTTCTAAAAACCATGGTAGATGTGGTTTAATGTTAAGAAAATTTTTAAGTAATATTTATAAACAGAAGTTCTGTTATTGGAATCCAAAATTAAAATTTTCAATTAAGTCTCAGTGCTATTGCGTCTATTGGATGTATCAAGTGGCATTTAAATGTGCAGTTAAATTTTTAAGTATCATCAACTGCAATGCAGTAAAACCATTTTTTTTATTCTAACTTATTTTATTAAAACATTCAGCCTTAAGACACCTGCATTTATCAGTTTAAGGAATTTAAGCAGATGGGTTGATCCCGCCACATTTGTCCACATCTGTATGTCTATTTTAAATACAGCAGAACTTCAATTACACAGACTGATCTGACAGATAATCGGATCTGATCAGCTCTAGATCACTTTTAGGGAGAGAGGAACAAATTAATCAGACATTTTAACAGTGCCTTATAAGTCATTATTTAATACAACAAGTACACAGTACAATAATAACACAGATACACGGGCAATTAGTTACCATTATTTTGTTATTTTCAGTGTTACTTTAGCCTTCAGTAGCATCATTTGTTTTCTGTCTATCATATTCTGATTTATTTGTTTTACTTGAAATACTGTTTCTAAAAGAAAATGAGTTGTTTTATCATTACCTGACAAAGGAAAGACCATTACACAATTACACTAAGCAATGTCTGGCTAGCAGTTAATGAAGATAAACAGCATGGAACCTTAATGAATTTTGGACATTGAAATGGAAGCTCAATTTTAAAACTTGTGTTGATTGTTAAAGTAAATGTAGGAGTTCCTCATGAAAAGCTAACATATAAATAACATAAAACAAAGAAATGAGAAAAGCTATACTCAAGTAGCTTTTGCAGCAGCAATCAGAGAGCTGGCCAACAAATGAAGCTAAGTTTAATGTGAAGAATATCTAAATTTGTAATTCTTTCTACCAAATAACAGTGGGGCTATTGACTTTCATATTAAGACATAGTATTTCAGAGCTACATACAAGTGGTGGTACTCTGCCACAAAAATATTTTTGCAACTTGAGTTTCTTAGATATACATGTCTAGGGAGAAAAAATATTCATTTCAGTTACTTCTTGCATGATCATACATATACTAGTATCACAATAATGATGTGACAAATTTGTAGTAATCTTGAAATTAAATGTTTACAAAACAAAAAATTGCTGTTCTAGAGAGAAACAAACGTATGTTGCAGCCAGTAACAATATTCTACCATGAAATTTTCAAATTTCACTAAAAACAGGAAGTGTTTCAAAATAGTGAAAACATATTCAACAAACATTTTGAGAAAAAATGCAAATAATCTAAAAATACAAAAATTCTATGGTAAACTGCTCCTTTTTCCCTCAACTATTTTGCACTCAGAAGTAGCACTTAAATGCATTTAACTTACTCTGATTCATGTATCAAATTAAAAATATATTTACACTTGTCCCAATATATACAATTTATGACTGGAATTGGCTACCAATAGTTTTAAGCATTATTTGGAAAGGTACTAAATTACATAAATAATGTATCTGATGCAGGATTGTCTTTATAGCAAGAGCACTGAAAGCAGCTCATTAGAAGTATTTAACTGACAATTAATGGGCAGTGGCTGCAATAGGCAGGAAAATTATGCTTTTATCACTTACATTTTACTCTTTGAAAACAAAATTCATCATGACTTCACAATAAAAATCTAGAATGTTCTTCCCATATAAAAAACATCATCACATGTGAATCCTGGATGGGCAATTTCCTGGAATCCAAGCTTTGAGAAAAAGTCAACTATATTTTTGTCTCCAACAGTGACTTCAGTAAAAACTCCATGTGAGCCTAAAATTAAAAGAAAAAAAAATACAAAAAATACTTAACAAAAATTTCCATTTTACTAAAAATTTGTAACTTCTTGCTCAAATGTGAAAGAAAGAACATTTGAATCCTTTGAAAAGCACATTAGTAAAAATACTACTATTTCTTGGAATATTAGCTAAGAAGTAAGATGAAAAAGGAGTTGGTTAACTTTTCTCTAATGAAGTTTAGTTCTATTGATACATTCAGTAAATTCTTTCCAAGAAGCATGGATTCCTCCATCACTGATAAATGCTGCAACTTTCATCAGTTACTTTCATTAGTAGAAGAATTATTTTTCTTTTTTTTAATAATACCTTCGTTTTCAAATAGAATAGATGAACGTCTGAAAAACATTAAACATAAAACATCAATACTAAAGCAGATTCTAATCAATCAGTAAGGAAAACATGGATGTTTCAACAAATACAAGTCACATCCCTACCAAATGGTACCTGAACAAACTGCTTAGTTTCATGCCCTGGCATGATTCAAATGGCATCCAAATCAGTTTTAATTTAACATTTTCTTGCTCTGAAAAAGATCCTTGAAAACCGGGAACACAAGTCTGCAATTCTTATTGTTATTTAGGCAAGTACAATGTTATTATGTTATTATGTTTGTAATTTATTGCACAAAAGTAAACATTTTCCCAGTCTAATTGAAAAAAAAGATATCTTGTATCTTCGTTTTTGATCACAAGATGCAGCTAGACGCTGTTCAAAACAACCTTTCAAAAGGCACATAGTTATTGCTGCAAATAGAACTTTGGTCCAAGTACCTTTTAATTTCTTATTTACAGCAGTGTTGAAAAAAGAATAATTCAATTTTCAATTACATACGAACAATAACTTTTTGTGTCATGATAAATGTAATGGAATAATAAGTAGGTTAATAAAAACCCATTATAATGTTTTCTATTTAGTGCAGTTTTTAAAAAACAGCCTCTTCTTTCTGATGCGTTTAATGAGTCCTTTTAGGTATCTTGATAAACTAGATAATTGTGAAAATTTCATATTCCAATTTTTTTTATACATTTTGCAGTTCACTGAGCTCAAAGTTTTGAATTTCAAAATGTACTAGTGAATAGCACTATCTTAAAATTTAAAAGTTTTGCAGTAAATTAAAAAACCTAAGTCATCAAACTGTATGACACAAAAGAGGTTTCTTGGATTAACTTGTTTTAAAATTCTAATTGTTCAAATTTTAAAAAAAGAAGACAGTGTCGGTGAATGCTCTTCAGGAACTTGTCATGGTTTTGTTTGAGGTTTATCCTTGAAAAATGGTGGAATTTCTATCATGCATAACGCACAAATTGGAACATATTAGCACTCTGTCATTTGGCTAATTTTCCGAAAGCAATATCTAGACCACAACACAATTCAGTAGGCTTGCAGCACAGTCAAATTAAAGATGTTAAAATTTCAAACACACAAAAAAGAAAATGTACAAGTATGGAGTCTGCATTTCATTTTGTTGAGTCAACAGACAATGCAGGTTCAATTAATTTTTTCATGTTCACATTCGACTTCTTGGTGTACAAAATACTTATGGGTCATTCTCCTGCAATGTGGAATTTTGCAATCTTGAATTTTTAATTTTTGAACTTTTCAGGAAGGACGCAGTTTGACTTTTTTTTGAAAGACAAAATATGTCCCTTGGTAAACTACAATAGTTCATCAAGAGTCATTTTTTTAAAGCTGGATAAAGTGAATGGGGGCCTGATAGTTGACAACTTCAATTTTCCTGAAACTTTCAGGATATTTTACTAGTATTGTGATAAGAAAAAGTGAAAGTTGTTTCCTCTCTCATTTGACTTGTTGGCCCTCGATTGGCAGTTATGAAGAAATTTTTCAAGGCATTTTTTAGTTTTATTTACAGTATAGTTAGATCACAAAAGACAAACATTGAGTCGAGGGACAATGGGTAGAAGGTGACAAATAAATAGTATTAAAAAAAAAAAGATTTATAAGGTTGCAGTGAACATGGGACGGAAAATTCCACATTTCTAGAGACTGACCCTTATATTGAATATTTACAAGCATTTGAATTAGTTGCATCATTTTAAATTTTTCCCTAAGGTCACTTTTTTTTTTTTTTTTTGTGAGTGGTACACTATGACAAAATTTCTCTAGTGAATTGATTTTCTAATTGCAGCTATTTTTTCAGCGCGAAAACTTCAAAAGCATAATTCAGACATATTTTTAAAAGTAAGGTTTGAGTCCAATTGTTCCTTTTTGGTGTGTATGTGCCGTCCTCATATGGAAGGATTTAAAGTGTTCTGTTATTAAAACTAGGTTTCTCTTGGCACTTAAGTAGTATTTCCATGCTTTCTTCTTTGATCCTTCTCTCCAACGACTCCCATCTTTTAGCATGAAGCCATAGGATTGCTGTATAGCATGTGAGAGATGATAAAACCTTGAGGTGATGGCAAGCTGTCAGGGTAAAAGACAGTGGTCCAATCCACCAGATCCACAAGAGACTCAATCTTTATTCCTTTCCTACAACAACTTCCTATCTTTTAATAAGACGCCTTTGGATTGCTATGTTGTTGCACAAGAGGAGTGGTGAAATCTTCCCAGGTTGATTTCCAATTTTGAAATTCTACGTGTAAGTTTACCAGATGTCCAGATTTTGCTGCGAAGTCCGGATTTCAATCCCCGGTCCAAATTAATGTCCAGAAGATAATTATCAAAAAATGTTAATATACTGCTACTTTAGGGCAGTTTTAATTTTCAGTTCTAAATCATATAGTGAATAAGCTTTATATTACTTGAAACTAATTATGTGTATAACTATCAATTATGTAGAAGTTTATAGTCAGAAATTAAGAGAGAACAACATTGTGAAACCCATATGTTTTGAGGCTATAAAGAACCCATTTTCCAATAGAAAAAGTGTAACAGTTTACTTAGTCTTAAAAGTATAATGGTCACACACAGTCATTTTTTAGCATTTACAGATTTTCACGTTAAGAGTTTTTCATCATTATATTCAGTTGTATTAAAATTTATGTTTGACATTTTTTTAGTTCTTAACATGTTTGGCAAAATGTAAATGAGCTGTTCAACTATATGATGATCTATAAAATGTAAAACTCAAAGATATTATTTCTTAAAGGTGTTTTTTTTTTTTTGGTAGGAATGCCATATGTTCCTTAATACGATAAGTTAATACGTTTTAAATATTTTCTTCCCGCATTTGGCAAAAAAAAAAAAAAACAATTCATATTCCACCAGTTTTTTAGTAAAAAAAAAATATTTTCTTCGCTAAAAATACCAATTTCTGCTTCATGCCTCAAAATGAGGTCTATATACCACAATCAGTAAATTATCAGACTACCAATTGAACCAACCAAATAATCCAGGTGTTGAGTCACTATTTAGGCCTTTTTAAACAAAGAATTTTAAGTAGAACACTTACGGTGTTCAAATTTATGCAGTGGAAATGGTCTTTGTGAGTACAGTCAATTCTAGATAACTCTAAGTCCCAAGGGACCGGTTAAAACCTTCGAGTTATGGGAAGTTTCCACAACAGTCTCAAGAGTTTGGGACCCAATAAAGACATCGAGATAAATGAATATTCGAGTTAAAAGATTCAAGTTATAGAGATCCGATTGTATGTCAATTTTTATATCTAGTGTTTTTAAATGATTTTTACAGCAGAGCTATAAGATTTCTAGCGTGAATACTTCACATGGGTCAGTTATTATAACAATAATAATAAACAAATAAATAAATGCTAAGTTACTATGGTGAAAAACTTTTTAGCTGAAACTATTAATCAACAAACAAGAGAGTATTAAAAACAGCTATTGATTTTTAATAGCTATTTTTTAACTTCACTTCCAACACATTTTACATTATACTTAACATGAACACATATTTGATCCAGGCTTGGAGTAATCGCCGATTACGTAATCGATTACATTTTCGTGAAATTATAATCATAATTTGGCAATGAGACACTCATAATCTTGTAGTCGTAATTTTAATCAACTGTAAATAAAACAAAATAATGAAAAAAAATGGCACATAACCAACACAGCTTACCATTTGCTTTCAATGTGGAGAGTATACATGTCAGCATACGTTTAGGTACACTTGAATCATTTACAGATGGCAATATATTCATACACAATATTGATGGATGATGTTCATGAACTATATCTGGAGGTCCCTCTTTTTGAGGGTTGTAGAAAGTTGAAATAATTTCCTATAAAAGAAAAATAATGAAAAAAATGCTCTTTGTCTAAAAATTAATATGCAATTCATAATGTTACTTTTAACTGATACATCTTTAAAAGATGGAAAATTGCTACAATTGATAATAAAATTTTGAGTGGAAAAGGAACATATGTTCAATTCAACAAAAGTATTTAATAAATATAAATTTTAATCGTCATTGTAGAGATATGTGGTATTTTTCATTTCAAGGAGTGCTTATATTGTTGCTAAGAAAACATTAATGATGCAGAAAAGTTGCAAATTCATCAAAAAGACTAATATGTGTACATAATTTATGCTTATTCATAAGAAATTGCATCAAGAAAATTGCATAAAAGTTTCTTCCCAAAAAATAAAAATTTTTGACAATCCCACAAGGATGTTGATGGTTGTCACTTTTGTATTTGATCTTTATTTATGTGATTAATAGCAGTATTATATACATATATATATACATACATATATATATATATATATATATATATATATAGGTAGTTCTCAAAAGGTGGGAGCAAAAAAGTTAATTCTGAGAAATTTTCAAAATTTCTCGATTTGGCATCAATTTTGTTTCTATTGCAATAGTATGTACACTAGGGTGGAACAAAAATGACCTTAATTTTTTTTTTCAATTTTTTTGGTTTGCCGTATGGGGGAAAAGTTGTCATTTAAGTTTAAAAAGAAGCAGAAGAAATTTCATTGCTTTACTACAACATCTTTAGGTGCCGCAACGAGCTTTTTAAAGTTTGATAATAACCGAAATTTCCATTTAACAATGAAATTCCTTTTTATGCTTTCCTACTGTATATAACGGCACAAAATATGACAGTAAATACATTTTTAAGCATTACATTAGGAAAACAAATACTAATTACAAAATACATTTTTAAAAAAATCATAATCTTTACTAGTAATAAAGCTGAAAGTCTGTCTGGAGTTCTAGATCTCTGTCTGGATCTCTGTGACGCGCATAGCGCCTAGACTTTTGGACCGATTTTCATGAAATTTGGCACAAAGTTAGTTTGTAGCATGGAAGATGTACACCTTGAAGCGATTTTTCGAAAATTCGATTTTGTTCTTTTTCTATTCCATTTTTAATCACATTTACGCGAGCAAAATTATAAGATGGGCGAGTAAATTACCAAGTTGTCATAACGTGGAACCGTAACATGGGCAAGCCGATTGCCGAGAAATTCTTCTTACATTATTTGTAAATATACAAGCAAACTAAATGACCTTTTATTTTTTCTACAACGGGCAAAGCCGTACGGGTATCACTAGTATACTATAAAAGACATTAACAATTCCATTTTTACCATTTAAAGTATTCTTAATGATTGTAAATAAATGGTTAAACCTGTATGATGTTTGTGTCTACTTCTTTGACACATTAAAGTTTTTTTTTTTTTTTTTTGTACCAAATAACTCTTTCTTCCAAATAACTCTTGAGTCAATTTTTCGTCTCCTGCGACTGAACCATACTTTTTAAGAGCCGCTTAGGGGTTACAAGTTTCACTTTGAGGGATTCACTAGACAAATGTTTTACCAAGGGGGGTTCGGTTATTTCATTTTCACCCCACGAGATCAAATCGTTGTAATCTTTGGCAGCAAAAATTATTTGTTGAACTTTAAACTTCTTAACCCCGCCTCTACTTTGTGTTCTTGCATTCAACACACGTCGTAATCCAAGTTCTCCTACAGTTCTACGCTCTTTGCATAACATAGTCAAATGGAGATTTTCTGTTGCATCAAAATACCCATTTCTTTATATAACCCGGTCTATAATGTTCTCAAAATTATGAGAGAGATATAGTGACTGAAGATAAGTTCAAATAAACGTTTAGAGCCGTAAGTACGAGAAGGTTTTAACTTGATCTTAAACCACACAGGAGCATACGCTTTGCCCACTTGATCCGTACAAGAAATGAATCCTTTCTTGAAAATGTATGAATGAATAATGATTACTATTAATATATTTCAGTGTTATTATTTGTTTCAAACAATTTAGCGAAATGCCACCCCCATGTAAAAGAAACTATACTTTACTACACTTTAACAATGTACTGAGTCAGAGTCGAGATTTTCAGTCGGATTTTTAGTTGCCACGTACAATGGAAATATACGGTTTGCAAATGTAAGTCATCTGGAGTGGGGAAGTTTTCCCAGGTTCCTTGAAGAAAAATCTAGTGAGCAAGTCTCACTTGATATAGTGACACACATATCCAATACATATTTGTGATCGGTACTTATGTCCTGTATGTTCTCAAAAAGAGCGTTATTTTCAATAGGTAAGGAAGTAACCACAGGAAGATTATAGAACAGGTTTCCAGCTGTTGACCTATTTTGTCTTTAAATTCGTTTAATTCTTTTGTTTTACCATCTAAGAATCCATTAGGTTTCTATTCTGTTGTCTCAAAGATGCTCTTGACCAAATGTAATCTATTCCGGAAACTAAAAAGTCACATATTTCACTTACAGAAAGATCTTTTCCAGCCTCACTTTTTAGGCCGTGTCTAATAAAACAGAAACATTTCATTACATCTTTGTAAGTAGGTAGTAAAATTTCATTGAAATCACTAAAGATTCCAAAAATAGGACATTCTGACGTTTGTCTCGTCTGCACTTGTTTAGACTGAGCCATTGCAACTCACGACAATGAAGTATCTTACCAACTAACGAAATTTTACGTTACTCGCTAACTCAACTCGACAAAGAAATTGACACCTGCTGATCTGAGCTTGGCACCACTCACACAAATCACTGCTGACCAACCCCGCCCCATTTACACATCCACTGCTGCAATGACTCAAGCTCCCAGATGCCAGTGCATTTGGCAAAAAGTACGTTTTTGTGAAACCTACTTCGCTCTTGCGGCACCTCAAGACATAATCCGAACAACAAAAAAAAAAGTTATTTTGCGACCTGTTGAACATAAAAATTGCTTTTCAACAGCATTTGAAGCGAAAAGATAAATTTGAATTTTTAAAAAAAAAAATTAAAATGTAGCAAAAATTGCAATATTGCAAAATTTTATGCTCTTTGCGGCACTTCAAGACGTGCTTCAATATTTTTCATATTTTTTTTACATCTTGTTTGCATGAAAAGGCAACTTTTCTGCACTACGGCTAATTGAAAATCAAAAACTTTTTTTTTCGTTCCACCCTAATGTACACCTAGAACATCATACAGTCAAACATGTCTATCTCGAACCTGCTTATCTCGAAATTTTTTAATTTCCCTTCATTTTCAGTCAAAATTTAGTGTATTTTATATGTTTATCTCAAAAAAAAAAAAAAAATCCTGAATACCTTTATATCTCGAATTCCACCAAGGCTGACATTTTTGAATTCAAAGCCCAGCAATCTTCAAAAAACAAACAACTTTCCTTAAACACAGAAACAGTAGCATTATTCTCAAGGGCAGTGGAAAAAAGTGCGAAATGCACCCAGGTATTTTTTCAGAAAGACTAACGAAAGGAAGTCATTTCGAGCGCTTTCTTGGAAGCAGAGCAGAGGGCAGAGAATGGGACAATGAGGAGAGGGCTGGGTTTGACAGATTTGACATGTGGGGTGACTTTTTCAAATTTTTGGTTAAAGGTCATTCAAATTAAAACCCGTTTCACTACCTCGTATCTGGTTTAAGTACTCTTCCGTGAGTGATCTCTTGCTTGAAGTTGTGATTGCATAGAAAACTGAGATGATAGGCGTGAAAAGAAAGCTAAATCTTTTCAAATGATGAAAAAGTGAAATTTCTAGAATTTTGAGACGGCAATCCATTAAAGATGAAAAATGAAATTGCCGCCAAGTTAAGTATGTATAGGCCAAGATGGGTTTTCAGTCATTGCCAACCTCAAGAGAGGATAGTTGAATCTAAAAAAATCAGGCACTGAAAAACAATAAAAGACTACATATTTTGCTTGCAAAAGGTATGCTTAAAATTTCATTACTGTCAAAGCGATTCCTTAAACTTGCAATAAAGAGCTTAGTATAAAATAGTAGAATAAATACCTAACAAAACTATTACGGAAGAATTTTAATCTTTCGCATGTATAGTCTTTGGTATAAAATTCAAAAATTTTCATCATCAGATTCCAAATTTCAATAAGTTTCTCAAAACCTCCGTATCTCGAAACCTCTATCTCGAAATTTTTTTCCATCCCGTGAAATTTGAGATCGACAGGTTTGACTGTATATAAACATAAAGAGACAGCAGGTATTCATAAAAATTATTCATTCGCAAATTTAATGATTGGTCAGTAGGTAACAGATTTTGGACATACTAATTGTCCATTAGGTAAAAGATTTTGGACATCATTATGTAAGTTTCACAATTTTCAAACTTTTCCAATGAAAATTTAAAAAACTTTTTTAATTTTGCGATTAAAAATAGAGAGGATTAATTACTTGAATGGCTTTAGATACTGGTCTTCAAATAATAAAATTTTGCTACGGTTTCGCAGAATGCGGGGAAAAAAATAAAAAGACCTGTGACCTATTTCCCTCAATGAACTCTAATTTGAATTCCGAAACTTTGAATTCAAATTATGTTTTTTGCAATCACAAGCTGCGACAAGACCCTACTGATTAGAGTTATTGTTTCTACAAATGGCTCCCCCCAAGCATGTCCCTCCTCCTGGGTGGTTACGTGTGTATAGTTGTGTGTGTGTAGGCTTAGGTGTGTGCACGTAGACGTGTGTATGTGTGTAAAGGCGCGCGTGCGTAGGCGAGTGTGTATGAACATGCGTGTGTAGGACATGGACGCCGACGTTCAGCAGAAGTGGATTCCGGGGGCAGTGCTCAGGACCAGAGAAGCCGCGCCACCGCCGGTGGGTGGTGGTGCTGCAGAGGCCCCTGGTCCAAGCTGAAAAAGGAACCACAACATCAAGGACAGTCAAATGAAAGCAATAAGCAACCGTGAATGCTCAAAAAAACATCCATTTTGCCAGAGCAGGTGATAAAGTCACCAAAACTGTTCCAGTTGACGAAAACAGGAATCCCCTGCTAGTAACCCATTGCTTATCCTGAGTTGTTGCTAATAGAGGTTTGCTTGGCTATTTTTGTGCAAAGAAGAGAAATACCTAAATGTTAGAAGATTGAAGAACTAGTAAAGAATCAGGGTTGGGTTTTTTGCCACCAAAAAGGTATTTTTGCCGGGCCAGTGGAAAAAACCATGGCAAAAATAGAAAAAAACCGGCAAAAATGGAAAAAAAGGCAAAAACCTAATTGCAAATAAAGTAGCATTATAGTGTTAATCAAGAAATAGTGACAATATAATATAAGTAATGCACTTTAATATTTTAGTTATGTCTCTCCATGTTACTTCTAATTTATAAGGTGAAAAATAAATAAAAAAACAAATGTTGGGATTGCAAAACTTAAGATTTTAAATGTTTGCTAAAACAATTTTTTCAGAATGAGCCAATTCTTTCAATGCTAAAACAAAGAGCTTAGTCTATACATATAATAAAATAAGATGTTTGTGTGTGTGTGGCGCACATCCCGGGAAAACGGTGAGGCCTAGAAAGATGAAATCTGGTATACAGGTGTAGTTTTTGCTGAAGTTGTGCACCTCGGACTTCGATTTTTGATATTTTAATTAGAAAAAAAGTTATTTAATGTTTTATGTGTTTTTTTGCACTTTTTAGTACTTTATACCTCACAGTCCACGAAAGAATCACACCACACAAATATTTTTTGCACTATAGTGTAGGAAAATTAATTTTAAATATGATGAATGAAAAAAATTTGAAGATAGAGCAATCTTTGTATTTTTTACGAATTTTTGAAAAAACCTTTAATTTGCATTTTTTCCCGGGTTTTACTTTTTTCTAATATCATCCTGCGAGAAGTATCAAAGCCCCATTTCTAAAATTTAAGTTGGTAATAGTAAAAACGTTTCGCCCTCTTCAGAAGAAAAAAGTTCCCCTAAAAATACGCAATAGCTTTTTTTTAACAATTTTTTTAATGCTGAACGCATTATGTCTCTCCACGCATCGGTCGAAAAAAAGCGTTCTTCAATCTTTTATGCCTCTGACGTCACTACTTGGATTTCGATTCGATATGAGGCATCGAATCTTAATTGCTAAATTGTAATTGGAGGAACGAATTTTCTTTGCATTATGTCAAGCTGTGCGTTTAAATTCTTGTGTTTTTTTATTAGCGCTGTTCTGAAGTTGGCCATGCTGTGACTTCGTCATTGCTAAAGCTAAGATTTTGATCATAAATATCTTTGATTATTAATATTAAAAACTGAATGCATTTTTTGTTTCATTAATTATTTTTATTTGGTTTCAGTTGATACATTGTTGTGTAATATAATTCAGCTCTTTTTCTTTTAGCGGCTTGGTACATTAATTTGTTCTATAATGTGAATATTTTTTTTTTTTTTTTTGAATTTCAATAAAAACAATGATTTTTATACTTTGGCAAACTCGGGTACCACAAAGACATCAATTTTTTGTGCATTTTAACAAATAAGTAAGCGCGCTTTTTTTGCATGATTTTCTTTTTGTTAGGGAATAAGATTGGAGGTTAGATCAAAATAAATAGAGATAGATGAAAAAATTTAGAGATGGATCGAATAGGTAGATAGATATACATTGAGTGTACAAAAAATGTTTTTTTTTTTTAAATTTTGTTCTAGAATTAATACGTTTTTTCTTTGAAAAAAGATTGTTAATTACTATCAGAGGTAAATTTCCATGGATCTAGAGAAAGATAAATCTACAGGTCGATGTACAGTGAGAGATAGACAGACCCCGTTATTTAAAGAACAACAACGGGGGTTGGGGGGGGGGGTGTCGCTGCGATTTGAAAACATTGTTAATTACTGTCAGAGGTAGATACGCATAGATCGTATAGATAGATAGATAGACAAATGCAGAGGTCGATATAGTAGATGGAGAGCAAGAAAGAGACATGCCCGTTATTTAAGGAACTTCAACGGGGGTGTCAATGCCCCCCCACACACACACACACACCATGACTTTGAAAAAACAATGCTTTCAAGTAAAAATGGAAGTGTTTTTTGTTATTTTTCGACTAAATTTGCATGAAGTGCAAGCAGTTTGTGTCTCCCCTCCCCCTCCTTTAAAAATATTCCAAACGACGGAACTGGAGATAGATCTAGAAAATATTTTATTTAAATTAATAATGATATAGATATAGATCGATTGATACCGCCATGAAACTTATTTAAGCAGCCGCCGAAGGCGGCAACACTGGCGTAAAAAGGCAGATGATAATATTGATATATAGAGAAAAACATTGATTAATACCATTGCTAAATTGTCTATGCAGCCGCCGAAGGCGGCAACCCTGGTGTAAAAAAGCGGACCAGCTGGTCGCCGAAGGCGGCTAGTAAATTAATAAAAAAATTGAATTATAATTATATATATATATACACATATTTAATTAATCACTTTTTTTATCCCACTAAGATTTTTAAGTTATTTAATTAATAACAGAATATTTACTTGAATATAGAAAAATATTAACTTTTCCTCACTAAAGAAATAATGCATTTTTTCTCACTTACTGGGAAAATGGATAGCCAAGAGAAGAATTTAAAAAGAAGGAAAAAAAGCTGATCAATACAGGGTTTGTCCGGAAAGTAATAGGACTGAGTCCATTAAAAAAAATTTAGCCAATTGTTACAATTCTTTAAAAACTTCCAAAATAGGCTCCTTCTGCGTTAATGCAGCACTTCCCAACTCGATTTCCAAGCACTGAAGACATCACGGTCCGCATTCTCCGGAATAGCCTTAAGCACTGTGGTGCATGCTGCTTGGATCCCCTCTGTCGTCTCAAAATGTTTGCCTTTCAACGGCCTTTTCAGGGGGGAAACAAAAAAAGTCCGGGGGGGCATATCTGGGTTGTAGGGCAGCTGTGGAAGCGTTGGGATGCCAGCCTTGGTCAGGTAGCTGTTCACCAACTTCGCGCACACCTTGCGTGTGTTCAAATGCATCGTCACAATGTCATGAACCACAGATTTTGGTAAATTTAACATTTGGGCAATTAAACGAATACTTAGTCGACCGTCTGAGTTTAAAACTTTGAGCACACGAGTCACATTGTCGGTGTTTGTCGAAGTCGAAAGTCTTCCAGCACGGTCTTCATCGGCGACCTTTTCCCGGCCCGCCAAAAAGGCCTGGTGCCACCGAAACACACCACTTTTTACTAAAGCAACATCTGGGTAAGCCTGCTTGATCATATCAAACGTCTCTGTCGCAGATTTACTGAGTTTCACACAGAATTTAATTCTGTATCTCTGCTCTAACGAACGCTGCATTTTCGGCTTGCACTACTCACAGAAAGATGTCGCACGAAAATGCCTGTCCCGACTCTCCAGGTGCTTGGAGACAACCGACAAGCTGCTCGTTCGTTAGCTAGCAACACCCTCTACCGAATCCAGTCGGCGAGTGCATGCTCCGAAGTACAGTCGCGGTGGAAGAAAATCAGTCCCATTACTTTCCGGACAAACCCTGTATGTGCATTCCATATTCACTCTACTTTTTAGTGATACTAGCTCACTCTACAGAAAATGGCAAAGCCTTTTATCAAAATCTTTTCATGATTTTACTTTTATACAAAAGGAAAAAAAACTGTCCGTAAGTTGTTAACACAAAATCTATTTTTGCTACTTTGGCAAAAACTGGCAAAAACCTTTTTTTGCCGGGCGGTAAAAACCGTGGTTTTTCCCGCCTCCGGTAAAAACTTACCAACCCTGTAAAGACTTGCTGTTTTTTATGTTGATTTTTTGTCATAATTAGAAAACATTTTGTCCAAAATATCAGTAAAATAACTGATAATCAAGTGATGAAATTTTGCAGAGTTATGAGCTGCCACCGTTTTGTTTACTTAATACGTTTGTTACGATTGCACTTAACGTGTTCAGGACATACAAACTGATTTTTTTTTAAATCATTAACAAAATAAATAATATGTCTTTACTTTTGTCATTTGTGGAAATTATCAAAAAATTATTCAGTTCAAGATTCATACCCGTATTTTATTTTTATTTATTTATTTTTTTGAAACATATGCAAATAATTTATTTTTTTCCCCATGGTACACTTGTTCAGTTAATGTTTTGAATGTCCAAAATTGTGCTTTTTAGCAAAGAAAACATTTTTAAGGGTATTTGAAGAACATTTTTTCCATTACTTATGTCAATTCTTCTCTATACAAAATTATAATTTTACTCAAAAATATATGTGTGATTTAAAATAAAAGTTATTTGGTGTTAAAGCTTTAAAATTTAGGTCAGTGTTTGCTCCCACCTTTTGAGAATCGTCCATATAATATGTTAATATACATAGTGAGTACCGTATTTTCCTGCGTATTATCCGCGGGCGACCTATAATCCGCAGGTCCTAAAATCGGCCTGAAGAAAAAAAAGCTTCGCGGCGGCATACAATCCACGGATAATATGATGTAAAAAAATAAAGTTTGAATTTAACATACCATTTGAGCAACTAAACAAAAAATGTAAAAAGGTAATTACTTTGAAGGCATAATCAATATTTATCTGAAGTTTTTTTTATTAAAAAATAAATTGACTGGTAATGGAGTTAGCTACTGTATGGCAGATGAGCATAATAAATGTACTCAAAGTGCAGATACTTCATTAATTGCTATAAAAAATGCATCATTACTTTATATTGATATTCATTTATTTTATTAACATGTTACCATAAGAAAGTTTTTGAATGGACAGATTTTATTTTCTTATTTACACTTTAAATATTTCACATGATATTTGCATGTATTCCTACATACGTATATGTGATTTTTTGATAAAATGTTTCCTAAAATATGTGAATTTCCAAGTTTCTAATTTAAAATTATTAACACACTGTAAAAAAAAGAGGATAAAATGGACAAATATTTTCTTTCCCTAACGGTTTTTTACAGAGTTGAAAAGTAGAGACGTTCTTGTATAAACTATGATCTAATTGAACCAGAGTAAGATTTCTTAACTCGATTATAGAAAGGAGTTTTATCTGGCTCACTCCTGTATAACCAAAAATAACAAATGAAGAGTTGATACTTACTTCAGCAGGGTTAAGCATTTCTCCACTTGCTTTTTTGGGAGCAGGGTATTTGGAGAGCAACTCAGGAATCCAACACATTTCGGATTTTTTTCTTAAACTTCTTGCATTCAAAGCTGCTAAAGCATACCCACAAATTCCAGTATCATCTTCAACAACAAAGCAGAATTCAGGACTCAGATGAAGAAAGGGACCTATCAGCCTATGAGCATAGATAAAATCAAGAAGACAAAATACAACTACTCCTTTTCAACAAAATGAATATTAACTTAAACATACTTATCACCCATAAGGTCTGGATAGTCGGGGAAAACTTCACTGCCATCCATTCCATCATCACTAGTTCTTCGACAGACATTGTAAACCTGAGCCTGTGAAAGAAAAGAGATACCACAATCTTTAATTTAAAAATAACCAACTTGAATTATATTTTCGATTTTTATGCACTTCAGATGTCTTTATATTTTATTTTATATTGAGTTTAAAACAAATTAAAGTAAACTCTCGATTATTGGCGCTCAGATTATTCGCGGGTCTTTTCACATTTTTTAAAACTGTCATTAAATTTTTTTCAAACTATTCATTATGCTATTGTTCGTTTTTACCTTTTACATATGTATATTTTTTACATTCAATGTTAGTAGATTCAATTTTACACTGGTTTAAGCTATAATTTAAATGCATGTGTGAGTGTTATTAATATTTTTTAGCTACTGTACATTTTTGAAAGCAAAGAGAATAGCACTCAGAATAGATTCCATTTTAAAAAGGGGCAATAGGCTGAGGATGGGCACTTTTTGCTTGCACTTGTTATCTTGCCATTTACAATTTGCATCCTTTTACTTCCAGGTTCTACCCCTATTTTGATAAAATCCGAACAGAGCTGATGCATGCACAAATTTGCAAGAGGTTTTGGACAAGGAAAATATACAATATTTTATACAATAGTATCGTTTTTTACCTGTTATTCAGATTATCTGTGGTTTTCATTTATTTGCGGTTATCATGCCACCATATTTGGCGGATAATCTGGAGTTTACTGTATTACTCCTTTTAGAAGAATTCATTTACATATTGAATGGTATGAAAGTACTGAATATGAGTAAACATTTATAACTTAAGCATTAAGATTTTTGTACACATTTTGTCTGAAAGAATATCATTGCTAATTCATTCAATACTTTGCTCTAAACAAATATTTTATCCATTAGATAAAAATTAATTCATTTATTTTTATTATTTTTTTAGGTTATTTAAAGTAATAATAACAAAATAAAAAACAGTGAAACAAATACTATACACAGCAAAGCAAACTAATAAATATATAGGCAAGCAGTGAGGGGAGGGGAGACTTATAATCAAGCTCTTTCTAAGATTAATAATGAGTATACATTAGTTAAACATTAATTCATATAACATGTTACTGTTAAAAATATGCTCAGCTCCTAACTATTTGCGCTAACTCCTGTTTGAATTTACAGAGAAAATCAAAAAATATAGATATTCGGATCTCCAAATCTTAATCTATTAAAAAAGAACGAACTTGTCTTTTTGCAGCATATCCTGGATGTAAAAGATGATGTTATCCTGAATGTATAAGTAGTAGCAGAATTTTTTACTCCATGTCACCCCCCCCCCCCCAGCAACAGCAATCAAATTCAAAGGGTTGATGAATCATAACTATGTAAGCAAGTGCTCCACAGAAATTGATATTATTTTACTAGAAGCTTGTTCATCATCATATAACAACCAGTAATGATTTTTCATTTTTGTTTTGGCAGTACATGATAGTAAGAATTTCAGCAATTGTCCCAGGATTTATCTTTGATGTACACAAAAATAAGATCAATAAGAACAAACAATGTAAATTAGTAATTTCTAGCTTTGGTCATCTTACCTGGCGCAAACTAATAATTTGCATGAAAATCATTAATTAAAAAAAAAAAAAGAAAGTACAAAATGTAAATTTGAAAAGTTCAAACCAAAAGTCTTGAGATGATTCAGCTTTTCTTAACTTTCTTGAATTTTATCATCTCAGTATAGTGTTATACATAAATATTTAACATTAAGTTGCACATCCTTTTACATATGTATTTTAAAGTTAAATTTTCTCATATTGTCTCTGTTCGTTAATTTGCATTTGTATTTCTGTTCCATGTGAATGAAACACAGAATACCACTTACTTCTCGTTTATTGTAAGTTCACACGAATAATACACGAGTTCAGTTCACACAAGGACCTCTGATCAAAACGAAGCATCTCGTACGCGCACACACAATCAACTGAGAAAAAATGAAAAAATTCAAACGTCCCTGCATGAACTGAAGCGCCCTCTAGAGCAGTGAACTGTATTGGAAAATAATTCTAAACATACTGCCCCCCTTGAAACTTCGGAGGGGGTTTCAATAACATAATTAAACATAATATTAGATTAATTAATCTAACAGAACAAATGCACTTAAAGAAATTGCAGAATATGTAAAATAAACACATTGAACAAATTAGTACAGCGAAAAGATGACTCTACAACGCTGTAAAAAAAGCTGAAAACATGAGTAAATACATAGAGCAAAAATGTCTTTTAGAATGTTCAACTATGTAACAGGTAATGGACACAGCTTGGAAATTGGTCTCACTAGTTCTCCGGTTTGCGTTTTTACCACCGCAACGCGAACTTTATCTTTCCCTGGAAATATTTTCTGAATTCTGCCCAACTTCCATTGCAGTGGTGGCAAGTTTTCGTTTTTTATCAGCACCAAGTCACCAATGTCAAGATTTGCTTTAGCCCTACACCACTTGGATCTCGACTGCAGCTTTGTTAAGTATTCTGCCGACCATCGATTCCAGAAATATTGAATCATATGCTGAAGCAAACGCCATCGATTGCAATGGCTGATCTTGTCACAAATCTGTGGTTGCGGCACTGCAGTTAAAGGTCTCCCGATCAAAAAATGACCTGGTGTGATAGCACTAAGATCATTAGGATTGCTTGAAAGTCCACAAAGAGGTCTTGAATTGAGACATGCCTCTATCTGAGTTGCAATCGTTGTCAATTCCTCAAACGTGAGACTGGTGTTACCTATTACTCTTTTAAGGTGGAACTTAAAGGACTTCACCACGGACTCCCAAAGGCCTCCAAAGTGTGGAGCCGAGGGAGGATTGAAACGCCATCTGATGTTATCTGTAGCAAGGAAGTGATGGAGGTTGTCATCTCGTAACAATTTTTGAAATTCTGTCTTAAGTTCTCTGTTAGCGCCATAAAAATTGGTACCTCGGTCACAATAGAGTTCTGTAGGCCTACCTCTGTGGGCTACAAACCGTTTCAAACACGCTATGAATGCCTTGCTAGTTAAGTCACTCACAGTTTCTAGGTGGACCGCCTTAGTTGCAAGGTAGACGAACACGCAAATATAGCACTTTGTATTGCGACTTCCTCTTGAGCTTCTAACCAAAAATGGTCCAGCAAAATCAATACCTGTGTTTTGAAATACTGTAGAAGGACAAACTCTGGATTCCGGAAGATCTCCCATGAGCTGTTGAGCTACCTTTGGACGATTTCGGAAACATGGGACACATCTGTGAATAACCTTTCTCACAGCATTTCTAGCTGAAAGCACCCAGAATTTTTCTCGCATTGCTGCTTGAAGGAGTTCCGGGCCTGCATGAAGTAAAGTTAAATGGTAGTGAGTAATAATCAAGTCTACTAAGTAGTCATTTTTGGGAAGCAAGATGGGATGCTTTCGTTCTTCTGGAAGATTTGAATTCTTTAATCTGCCTCCTACACGTAGTATTCCGAATTGATCCATAAATGGTGCCAACGGAACGATTGTGCTGCCGGAAGGAAGTTGTTTTCCAGCACCCAAACACGAAAGTTCTGTAGAGAAATGAACTTTTTGAATGTATTTCACAATTGTCTTTTCCGCGTTGTCTAACTCTTCAACTGTCAAAGAAGACTTCACTCTTTTTTCAGCCGGGTACCGAACAATTAGTGGAAAATCTTCGACACCATGCAATAACTCGTTTCAATTAATTCCATGAGGAATATTTCTGAATTACTTCAGTCATGAACGTATTGTTGATCGTTTGTGCAATGGCAATTTTGAAGGTTTTCTTCTCTTCCTTAAGAAATTCTTCAGGCAGTGGTTGATCTTCCTCATGCCTTGTATAGGGTATAGAAGGATCACTTAACCATTTCGGGCCATTGAATCACAAGTCACAGTTTACAAATTTGGATGGAAATAGGCCTCTTGTTCCGCAATCTGCTGGATTCTCGAGTCCACTCATGAAATTCCACTGAATATCTGGAACCAATTCTTGTATTTGGGCTACTGTGTTAGCAACGAAAGGTTGCCATCTTCTAGGTTCTGAATAAATCCATCCTAGAGCAATTTCTGAATCGGACCAGGCACATTTCAATTTGATAGGAAGGTTCAGATGTGGAAGAGTAGAAGGTAACAAATTAGTAAGCAGAAGAGCTGCACAGAGCTCAAGTCTTGGAAGAGATTGCACCTTTAGAGGAGCCACTCGGGTTTTTGATGTCAAAAGGATGACTCGAACCGAAGAATTAGAAACACAGCGAATGTAAATGACAGCACAGTAAGCCTTCTCAGAACTATCGCAGAATGCATGTAACTCAAATTCACTCTGAGACTGCAGCACATATCTCGGGAAGGTAACTTGCTCAAAAAGATGTAGTTCCTCCAGAAACAACATTAACGTTTACAAACGTTACTCCTAACGTTTACAAAGTTCAGCAGTAAGAGGTTGATCCCAAGAGAATTTCCCTTGCCAACGCTCTTGCAACAGAATTTTCATGAAAGTTACACATGGTGACAAGAGCCCCAACGGATCAAATACACGGGCTATTTGTGAGAGTACTTCTCGCTTGGTGTAAGTGAATTTTATGTCTATTGGTGCTATTGAGAACTTAAACACATCTAAGTTTGGCGACCACTCAATTCCAAGAACCTTGCAATCATTGTCGTCTTCAAACTGAACTGCATCGTTTTCTTGAGCGTCAACTGAAGTGTCACGAAAAATAGAGGGATCGTTAGAATGCCGCTTTCGAAGATTGAAGCCTCCTTTTCGCATCATCTCTTGTAATTCGATTACAAGTTGTACTGCTTCTTCTCTTGTAGAAGCTCCACTCAAAAGATCGTCGACGTAGAAATTCCGAATTGTTGTGTTAGAAGCTAATGGATAGGATTCTTGTTCATCTAGTGCGAGCTGGTGTAAAGTTCTTGTTGCAAGGAATGGTGCGCAGGAAGTTCCGTACGTAACAGTGACAAGACGATATTCTGTAATAGAATCATCGGGTGAATTTCTCCATAAGACTCTTTGCCAATCAGTGTCATCTGGATGAACTCTTATCTGATGAAACATTTTTTCGAGACCAGCACAAAGTGCAAATTGAAAGTTTCTAAACTGAATAAGTATCGCAAACAGTTCTGGTTGTACTCTAGGGCCAACCATGAGAAGGTCGTTTAGCAATACACCTGATGACGTTTTGCTTGATGCATCAAAAACAACTCTAAGTTTAGTCGTAGTACTCAACTCTTTTAGAACAGCATGATGAGGCAAATAATATGAACTCCCTTTGTTATATTCTGATATTGGCACTGCTACCATATGATTTAAAGTCAAATATTCCTTCATAAATTGTCTATATTGATTGTATTTGTCTGGATCAGAACTGAGATGACATTCCATTGCAAGCAATCTACGAAGGGCTATTTGTTTCGATTCGCCTAACTGCGTAGGAGAGGAATGAAATGGTAACCTAACCGTATATCTGCCTTCATCGTTTTTAGAATGTGTCTCTTTAAAATGATCTTCACAAGACTGTTCTAAAGCTGTAAAACTTTTAGCACAAGGAACCGAATCCAATTCCCAAAATTTATTCATTAGCTGATCTGACACTACTTGGATGGAATTTACATTTAGAAAATTCTGACCCCCTGAAGTAGCTTTACCGCCTATCACCCAACCAAGATCTGAACGCATTGCAAATAGTTTATCTTTACCCATTGATAACGTCTGACCCCGTAACAACGGTAGTGCGACATCAACTCCAAAAAGAATATCAACTGGACTACTAACATGAAACGCTGGATCAGCCAAAGTGAGATCCGTAAACATTTCTGAGTATGACGCAGCTAAACTACACTGGGGAAGCAAACCCACAATTTTATTTACCACATACACCGACGCTGTAAATGAAGAACGAGATGGAAAATGCCATGTGAATTGAATTTGAAACATTCCATTAGTTCGAGTGTCTGACGCTCCTAAACATGAAATACGCACATTAGTTTTTTGTTTGCTTAAACCTAGTCTTTCAATACACTCGGTAGTAATCAGCGAAGCTTGTCTACCACCGTTGAGCAAACATCGGCACGTCTGAAAATCACCCCAAACGTCTCTTACATGAATTATAGCTGTACACAGAAGAATTTGCACATCAGGGTCAACATTTGACAAACAAGATGTAACATCTACTACCTTTGGAACACTACACGCTTTATCGGAAACTTCACTTGAAGCAAATTCAGGCTTAAACACGGGAGCATTTATTGAAAGTCCACTTCCTACTGTTTGTTTTCCCTTACCATTCGAAAATTCATAGTGTAGCAAAGTATGATGCGGTTTTTTACACGTACGACATCTGTATTTACTTTTACATGTTTTGATTCCGTGAAATCGCGTTAAGCAATTGAAACAAACATTATTTGATTTTACGACTTCCATACGCTTCGGAATCAACAATTTTAAAAACGCCTCACATCTACGTAACTCATGATCTCCATTACAGAGCGAACACTGTGATTGCAGGTTTGATGCAACTAACGCCACCTTTTTCTGTACATTTCTTTTCTCACTTTGTTTTCCTGTCCTAATTGACCTTGCATGTGTTTTAAGAAATTGAAGTAAATCATCTAAGGAGGGAATCTTATCCCCCAAAAGGGTTCTCTCAAACCAAGTCCTGGTGTTCGGATCAAGTTTAAGCATAACTAAGAACATTAAAATAGTATCCGCCGTTTTATCAAACTTAAAACTCTAACGATTCTAAGGTCTGCACAAATTCTTTAGTAGAATCGATCAAATTCAACATTTGATTGTGTGACTCACCATTTAATTGTATCACATTCATAAATTTCTTCATTAGCGATGACATTATTTCCCGCTTGTTAAAATATCTTTCAACTAAAAGGTCCCATGCAATTTTAAAATTACGATCAGTAATTGGTAATGAATGAACAACTTTTAAAGCATCTGCTCTTAAAACACCTTTTAAATATTGTAATTTCTGAGCTTCAGTTAAATTTGGATTATCTGATACCGCAGCACGAAACAAATCTGAAAATGTTAACCATTCTTCCGTTTCCCCCGAATAGGTTGGAAGAGATAACGTAGGTAATTTAACATCTGCCGATTCGGTAGGTTTTGAATCAAAACTTTTCTGCTGCTTAGATTCAGAATGCTTAGCAATGTTCCTACCAATTAGAACCAGCATTTATTCAAACCCGTCAAGTAAATCCTCTTTTTCAATACAATAAGTATCAGTTTCTTTATCTTCGCATACATTCATTATTGAATTGAAAATCCCTTCAACTTCATCCCTCAATCGAATAAATCGATTTCGCCTAACTTCCAATTGAGTAAGATCTAAATTTTCAACATCCCTTTCAGTTTTTGTTTTAAGACGAGTAATAGATGCCTTTGCAATCTTCTTTTGGTTAAGTAATGCTTTTAGATCCATTTTAAAAGAAAAATAATGCACTCAATCACACACGCGAAAAAACACAATTTGACTAAAACAAATTACTTAGAAAAAAACTGCTAACGTATTTGCGAAACAAACTCAACACACTAGTAAATTGACATTAGAATGGCAGATACACGGAAAGGAAATATTTCAATATGCAAAAGTTCAAATTTCAGCATTTGCACAAGTAAATTGAAACTAAACACTTCATAAAGTTTCACTAATTTCAATTGCAGTTTGAATTATAACTGAACTTACGAAAATGCCTTTCGCAACTGGAATTAATAGTTCTGAATGAAACACTTTGAATTCATTTGCAACAAGGAAGTCTATATGCGAACTTGACTATGAATGGAACAGAATGCGCACGAAGAAAGTATCAAGGTTTAAGAAGTCCGGGTCGCAGGACCAAAAAATGTTCGTTAATTTGCATCTGTATTTCTGTTCCATGTGAATGAAACACAGAATATCACTTACTTCTCGTTTATTGTAAGTTCACACGAATAATACACAGCCGATGCTAACTTGCAGGAAACATCGGCCCATCGGCCTTAAAAAACATCAAAAAGCCGATGGAATTGGCTGATGTTTTTGAAAAAAAAAAAAGGACCTTTGTTGTTTTACATTTAATGCAAAGTAAAGGGAGTTATTGTTTTCATATAAAATTGTTTACTTAAATTTCAGTATGAATTTCTATTTTAATCACCCCTGAAAGAGTTTTAAATACTGCATTCAGGTACCAAACAAGTTAATTATTGCGTTGTTTCTTGCGGCTGGATGTACGTATGTATCTCTCATAAGTCATAACTCAAAAATGGTAAGCTGCAGAAGGCTAAATTTTCACATATGGGATGTGCATACGTTCCAGTTGTGCACTTCCCTTTTTTTGGTCGATCGTGTGTTTTAAAAAGCCTATTTACTCATTTTTTGTGGCTATTAATTACTTATTTCAATGGAAAATTAATATAGCGTCTCAGACTGACGATCATTTGGTGATGTATTGCCGAATAGGAGGCCACGGAAAAAATATGAGATGGCGAAACCGGTTTAGTTTCATTTTGTTAGACTCCCGTTAAACCGATGGTAATTTTTAATTTTTCGATATTTGTAATGTGAATCACAGTAATGCAGTCTTTTCTGTATCGCTTCGGCGGAGCTACAAGTTTGGGGCCCGTCGAAATACATTTTGGGGCCCTATTTCTCTATCACAGCAGTTATAAAACATTTATCATAAGCATTTTTGCAGCTCCTACGGTGCCCCTATGGTTATGGGCCTCTCGCGCAATTGCAACATTTGCTATTTTTTACATCCGCCACTGCACGTCAAAACAAACTCGGGTGCAAGTTTTAAAAGGATTTTTCTGCTCAATGTTTATGATTGTTTTAAACTCTATTTTTATGACTATTTTTTGCATTTCCGAGAACACTTGAGTGCCCCTCCTCCCATTCCCTCAATTTCTGAAATTAAACTCTAGGTTGCACTTCTTAGTTGTTTAAAACTAACACCATTCTTAAAATTAGAGATTTTTTTTTCAAGCTTTATATATTGTTTAGGAAGAATTTAGAGCATTAACCCCTTCAGTCAGAATTATGAAATATTGGACCAAAAATGTTGATATTTTGTACACAGTGTACTATGGTAAAGGGTATCTTATTGACAAATTTTTGAGTTTGTAGGAGAAAAATTAAAAGAGTTATGGCACGTCCAATATTCCTGACTTATATTTTTGAAATCAATATTTCATATACAAAAACGATAAAATACCGAACAAACTTCATTATAAAATGTTCTACAAACAATTATAAAACATATAAGCGTTTGAAACTATTAATTAAAGATTGTATATTTTTAAAAAAATCAGAAAAAAACCTCGCTTTTCAAATGAAAATCCATTGTTGGAAAAATGAGCCACTCTCTATCTCTCAATCCTTATATGTCAGTGTTGTCAACCCCAAAACGAAAAATTACTTCAAATTATAATAAGTAGAATGTAAAGAGTCAACTACAAAAAAAAAATCAACTAATTAAATCAATTATTAAATGATTAGCAGCTGTTTAAAAGTATGTCCGGTATACCGGACACCAGGTCTGAAGGGGTTAATGTAAGAAATTGATTAAAGACGTTTTGAATGGTGACATAATTCGGAAATCAAAGGCTTTTTTGAATTTTTTCTTCGGAAGTGCTGAAGTAGATTCAGAAACTCTTCCGAGGCGTTGGTGGTAGCGGTTCTGTACTAAAAAAATGAGACTGAAGTTGGGGCCGAAGTTTAATGTTGTGAATTATTCCAAAATCAGAGGGTGTCCCCCCAAACCCACCCTCGTCGTTTCAAGCATTTCTTAAATATTTAGCGATTATTTATTTTGGCTAAGAAATGATAGCCAAAAATGTCTATTTGAGAAATATTCTCAACAATTCGATTTGAAAGCCAAGTGAAAACTAAGTGTAAATGTTTTTACTCACTTGTATTTCTTTAATAATGAAAAGGCAGTTAATCTTGTCCCTTAAAGGACGCTTGTTTCAATTCGCGTACGGGAGAATCAACCTGTAAACATCAGAACGACTTCGAACGACGTGTTTCGTCAGGAAGAAGGATGTGACGTCAGAGCAAGAGCGGAGATGATGTAATCTCCCGATAGCTCCGCGGCAAATCGAATGTTCTGGAAGCATCCAGACTGAGCTCTTACGTAGGCATATCCGGCGTGACGTGCATAGAGTGCGCTGTATTATATAAGCAGGGGGAAATGAGAAGGAGATCACTTCTTCTGCTCGCGTTTCTCATTTTCGACTGACGATAGTCGTATTTTTTGAGAGGATCGTTCGCTGTTGTGGCGACGTCCTGCACTTAGGGGATGGCTTTTAGAGTTTCACCATGAGAGTTAGGGACTTAAAATTTTTGAATCATTTTTAGGATAAGTCAAGTTAGGGTGTCAAATGTGTTTTTTTGGAGGATGTTCCTTTGGAACATGAAGGATGTTTTTGAGAGTTGAAATTCCTCATATTTGTTTATACATTTTACTCATGTTATAGTTTGTTTTACAGTTTTTAATTATAGGATAATTATAAATAAAATGATTTAGCCATACAACTTGAATTCTGACATTTCATTCACTTGATAGCTACAGTAATGTGAAACAGAAGGCATCTGCTAAACTTAGTGTTTACCTTCCTTGCGGGAGTTAGACAAAATTTGTTAGGTTAACAAGAGGGTTATGGGCCCAGACTGCCCTTCCCTATTCACATTCCGTCAGCTTGAAGAAAGTGAAGTTGAAGAAGAAATGTTGTTGGATAAAATATCGATTAGAAATTTGAAAATTAATTTTTTGAGCGATCTCATCGAAGCGAAGAGATGAAAGAATTTATGAATTGAAAACGATACGAAATTTTTGCCCAGTAAAGAACTATGTCCACCCAAACCGTTAAAATTGAAGAATTGAATGATTCGAATTATGTCGAATGGGCGACAAACCTCAAGTTCCTGCTAATGGACAGGAACTGCTGGAAAATTGTTATTGGTGAGGAAGAAGAACCGATCGAGAACAAAGAGGGAGGAATCACAAAAGCGGATATTAAAGATTACCATGTTCGGAGGAGAGCAGCAGTTTCTATGATTTTCTTAAATATTGAGCAACGACTTAGGAAGATTATCGAAAATTGTGAAGATCCCCGAGAATCATGGAAAAAGTTGAAATTGTTCTTCTACCCAGATAACAAATGTGCCCAGATGCAGCTGTTCATGGAACTGCAAAATTCAAAACCTGAAAGAAATGAAAATATTTCCCTTTTTGCGGCCCGTTTACAACGATTGTTTGATCGAATTAAGGTTACATATCCCGAATATCCTGAGGACTGTATCTGCTTCCAGCTTTTACAGAACTTGCCTAAAGAATATGATCATCTAGTCCAAGCAATGCTTACAAGGAGTGACCAGGATTTCAAGTTCGAAAAACTGGTAGTGGATCTTGTGATTGAAGAGAACCGCATGGTTTTGAAGACGAAAACTAAGGAGCGGCTTGAGGTGATGACAGTTCAAAATCGGCAACGATGTTACAGATGTGACCGCATTGGACATCTCAGGAAGGATTGCCCAGAGCTGAGACAACAAAATCCCACGACGAACCAGTCCCCAAGTCCAGTCAACGAGAGAGGAAGCACCACAGGACATGGAAATTCTAGGGGAAGATCGAACCAACGAGGAAGGAATCGTCGACGGAGAGGAGCCAGATATAGAAATACAACGGACCGGCGAAGATCTCCATCAACTGACAGATGTGAGTATAGATCCTTTTTCTTATCAGAGGCAAATTTAAATGAAGTAGGGGTAAAGGAATCGACATGGATTTTTGACACGGCGGCCAGTCATCATTATACCCATAACCGGAACTGGTTTAGGACATTTTCTCCCTTAACGGATGTTCAAATGGCAGTAGCAGTCAAGAAACAGACTTTTCCCATTGAAGGCAGCGGGGAAATTAAAGTTCGTTTCGGAAATAGATCTGTTGTTTTAGAAAATGTCATGTATTCACCGAGGTTAAGGAGAAATATATTGTCCGGACCCAAATTTGATTTGGGAGGTGCTAAATTTGAAGGGGGTGGTGGCTCCGTGAAAGTACTAGATAAAACTTGTAAATTGATTTTTAAAGCAAATTTAGAAAATGGTGCATATATTGTTGATTCTGTAAAATCAAACCAATTGCCTGTTTGTAACACTGATAATGAAAATACTTTTTTAGAGTCAAATCATCTAAATATTGAAACCTGGCATAAACGTTTCGGACATATAAATACAGAATGTATCCAAAAGACAGGGAGTTCACAAGCTGTTAATGGTTTACCAGAATTTAAAAATGTTAAAATTGTGACACTTGTAAATTAGGAAAATTCAGAAGAGTGAGTTTTAAACCTATTGGGGATACAAAGTCAGACAGTCCGTTGAACTTGCTTTTTTGTGATGTTTGGGGGCCTTGCAATGTTGAGGGTAGAAATGGAGAACGTTATTATTTATCTGTTATAGATGATTTTTCAAAAAGAAGTTCTCTATACCCTATAAAGTTTAAAAGCCAAGTACCCGAAATTTTGATGAATCATATCATAAAAGCGGAAAATTTTTTGGGAAAGAAAGTCAAGGCTGTAAGGACAGACAACGGAACTGAGTTCGTAAACCATGAGTTAGATGATTTTTTTAAGGAGAAAGGTATACATCATGAATTAACCAATTTCTATTCTCCTGAACAGAATGGGACGGCAGAAAACTTTAACAGAACAATTGCAGATAGTATGCGGGTGATTTTAAAGGAGAGCGGTTTACCTCAGAATTTTTGGCCAGAGGCAATGAAATATTTTACGTACACCTGGAATAGGGTTTGCCATGCCAATCAGACTAAAACCCCATTTGAACTTTATGGGGGGAGAAAACCCTCTATAAGGCATCTCCGCGCTTTCGGAACAATATTGTTTGTTGGAGTGCCCAAACAATTAAGAAAGAAATTGGATTTAAAAGCACAAAAGGGTGTTCTCATAGGTTACGCGTTTAATAGAAAAGGGTATAGAATTTATCTGCCCGACAGCGACAAAATTATAGAATCAATAAATGTGTCGTTCAAAGAAAACTATTTTTTCCAAACTGACTTTCGAAATGAGTCAAATGAGGAGGAGAATCGAGTTCTATCACGGCCCATGGCACTTCCGCCTGCAACCTTGAGCGAGAATGAAACGGCAAATGAACAGCAGGGTTCAGATTCGACCGATTCTGAAAGCTCGATTGCTAGCGGGGAAAGTGAAACGAGTTCTCAATCTGAGGATTCTGACAGCGAAAGTGGTTTACACCTACGCGATGCAGTTTGGGTGAGAAAAGTAGTGAAAAGACCGGATAGCACAAGAAATGATGTATATTATTATGAGAAAGGGGAAAAGAAAAGGTTAAGATCTAAACATGACATTGAAAAGTATTGTAAATTAAAAGATATAAAATACGATCCAGATAAGTTTAGTTTTAAAGGGAAAGATCTAACAGAGGGGCAAGTAAATAATGTGTCGGTAAGTTCAAAGAAAAACAATAAGAATTTATGACTAGAAAAAGAAATTCAAATCCCTAGGACTTACAAACAATCTTTAAAGGTAAAAGAAAGTGCTGAATGGCAAAAAGCAATGGAGACTGAGCTAGAAATTATGCATAGCCGAAAAGTCTGGAATTTGGCAAAATTACCGGAAAATGTTGTTCCAGTAGGGTCTCGCTGGGTTTACACTTTAAAGAAAGATGAGAAAGGGGTAGTTAAATCTTATAAGGCCAGATTGGTAGCAAACGGCATGCATCAGATCAAAAACCAAAATTTTGATGAGACATACAGCCCAGTATGTAATTTTGGAATAATTAGATTTTTCTTTTCTCTGTTAATTACATGTGCAAATTGGTTAAATATACAGTGCGATGTAAAGAGCGCTTACTTATACGCACCAATTGATGACTTGATATATATGAGCCAGCCTCCCGGTTTTGTAACAAAAGGAAAGGAAGATTATTTTTGTAAATTAAATAAGGCTATTTACGGGTTACACCAGAGTGGACGCTTGTGGTTTTATGAATTAGATCAAGTTTTATCACAAATTGGTTTTAAGAAATTTGAATCATGTAACTGTGTATATTTTAATCCTAATGTTCTATTGCTTGTATATGTTGATGATATTGTGATTTTTGGTAAAAAGGAAAGTCATATAAACAGTGCAATTAATTCTTTAAGTAAACATTTTGATTTGAAGGTATTGGGAAGTACAAAGAAATTGTTAGGGGTAGAATTTGAATTAATAGGAAAGGAATTGTATCTACATCAATCTTCCTATATAGAAGAAGTGTATGATCGTTTTAAGAAATTCAAATTCCCATCTACCTCTCTTCCAATTAGTAAAGGCATTGTTTACTCTAATTCTGACTGTCCTAAGACAGAAAATGAAAAGTTTGAAATGACTAAGTTTCCTTTTCGTAATTTGTTAGGATGTTTAGCATTTATAGCCAATAGAACACGACCAGACATTGCATACACTGTAAATTTATTTAGTCAATTTCAGAATAACCCAGGGAAACGTCATTGGGATGGTCTTTTAAAATTGTTTGGATATGTTTATCAATCCCGAAATTTAAAATTAAAATTAAAATGCAGTAAAATCCAAATAGTAGCTTTTTCAGATGCAGACTTCGCATCAAATAAAGATGACAGAACTTCTTTGGGGGGTCAAATAATTATGTTAGACAAAGCTCCTATTGAATGGAGAACTTTTAAAGAACGGAGTGTTAGTTTATCAACTATGGAATCGGAGTTCATAGCATTGACAGAAGCGGCAAAAGAAACATTGTGGTTTGACAGAATTCTGGAAGAATGTTTGAAAAATAAACTTTTAAAGTTCATAAAAATAAAAGCAATTATTTATGTAGACAATCAAGCTTCTTTGGATTTTGTAAAATCACCAATTGAAAATCACAGGAGTAAACATATTGATGTGAAATTATTTTTTATTCGTGACTTGATTGCTAAAGATATTTTTACTGTTTCATATGTAGAAAGTAAATCTAACTTGTCAGATATTTTCACGAAGCCACTAACCCAAAACGACTTAAAATTTTTCCAAGAAATTTTTTTCAATTCAAGTGATTAATCTATTGTAGAAAGTGTTTGTAATTTTTTGATAATCATTTTTCGATGATGAGCAGTCATTTGTGAAAAACGCGTGCAGAAAGTCATTTTTTATGTTTTTGTTAAATTTTTTTTAGTATGGATTGTCAACTTAAATTAATGTAAAAATGAGCTTATATACTTCTGTTTTTATTTTTTTTTTGATCAAAAATGAAGCTTGAACTTATATTCAAAACTGTTTATTATGATTATACATATTATACAATTGTTGTTAAATTGCTGATATTAGAACAGTTACTTGTGGTTTTTATCGTTATTTTTCAGATTAAATCTGATGTCTGTCCACCAACATGAGCTTTTGTCAACTGCGGGATTTTTTTTTTAAGATCAGTGACATTTTGTGAAGATACGATTGTGACTGAGAATTTTTGGACTGAATATGGTTGAACTTTTTTTCTCTAGGACTCCTATAGGACTTTAACAATTATGTTTTGTGATATTATTGTTGTGATGAGCAAATGTTGTTTTACTTAAATTCAAGAAGAATATTAAGTGTTTGTTTTTACAAAATGTTGAAACTAACGAATTTTTGAAACGATAAAAATTAACTAACATGAGATTTAGATTTAAAAATTTACTAATTTTTTTGAGTGATAAATTGTCTTTAAAGAAATTTTGAAGAGTGAGAATTTTTTTGGGAAATTTAAATCAGATAATGCTTGAAATTAAATGAATATGTGAGATCAAATGAATTGTCGAGAAGGGAGGGCATTGATAGCCAAAAATGTCTATTTGAGAAATATTCTCAACAATTCGATTTGAAAGCCAAGTGAAAACTAAGTGTAAATGTTTTTACTCACTTGTATTTCTTTAATAATGAAAAGGCAGTTAATCTTGTCCCTTAAAGGACGCTTGTTTCAATTCGCGTACGGGAGAATCAACCTGTAAACATCAGAACGACTTCGAACGACGTGTTTCGTCAGAAAGAAGGATGTGACGTCAGAGCACGAGCGGAGATGATGTAATCTCCCGATAGCTCCGCGGCAAATCGAATGTTCTGGAAGCATCCAGACTGAGCTCTTACGTAGGCATATCCGGCGTGACGTGCATAGAGTGCGCTGTATTATATAAGCAGGGGGAAATGAGAAGGAGATCACTTCTTCTGCTCGCGTTTCTCATTTTCGACTGACGATAGTCGTATTTTTTGAGAGGATCGTTCGCTGTTGTGGCGACGTCCTGCACTTAGGGGATGGCTTTTAGAGTTTCACCATGAGAGTTAGGGACTTAAAATTTTTGAAACATTTTTAGGATAAGTCAAGTTAGGGTGTCAAATGTGTTTTTTTTGGAGGATGTTCCTTTGGAACATGAAGGATGTTTTTGAGAGTTGAAATTCCTCATATTTGTTTATACATTTTACTCATGTTATAGTTTGTTTTACAGTTGTTAATTATAGGATAATTATAAATAAAATGATTTAGCCATACAACTTGAATTCTGACATTTCATTCACTTGATAGCTACAGTAATGTGAAACAGAAGGCATCTGCTAAACTTAGTGTTTACCTTCCTTGCGGGAGTTAGACAAAATTTGTTAGGTCAACAAGAGATGTCATTTTGCGTATTTCTTATACTTGTTTCAATGATCCTTCAAATCCCTGACAATCTTATCAATTTATTTCTGTTAGATTTTTTTGAGCAATCACGATTGCTTATTGTTCTCATTTGACTGTCCTTGACGTTAAGCTGATTTTATTTCCCTCCCCCCCCCCACTTCCCTCTGCCACACTCACGCCCACCGTCCTCTGCAGGCGTGGCTCCTCCGGAGCCTGAGCAATGTTCCCCGAAATCCGCTTCTCCTGGTCCTACACACGCCTATATGCATACACAAGTCTATGCACACACGAGCCTACACATGCACAAGCCCCTACACACAGAGACATACACGCCTACGTGTGTGCACAGGTCTACGCACACACAAGCCTACATATGCATGCGCGCCTACACACACACACACACAACTATACACACGTAACCGCCCAGGAGAAGGGCAGGTTTGGGGGGTCAGGAGCAGTTTCTGGAAACAATAACTCTAATAAGTAGGGTCCTGTCGCAACTCGTGATCGCGAAAAACATAATTTGAATTAAAAATAACAGAATTCAAATTGATCTTTTTATTATAATTATTATTATTTTTTTTTTTTTTGCCATCGGCCAACGGCATCGGCAATCGGCCATTTGGAGGAAAACTATCGGCCATCGGCCATCAGCCATCTTTGAACAATCGGCCAACAATCGGCATCGGCCCATCGGCCAAAAAATGCCATCGGTCGAGCCCTACAAAAAATAGCAAGTTTTAGCATAAAATCATAGTTTTTCATCTGTAAAACCAAAACGATTCATTCTAGAAACTTCATTCTGGTTTCATTTTATAGGGAATTTAAGTCTTATTTCATTTAAATTCTTGTAAAAATTGATTGAATATTATTCAGGATTTTCCAAGTCAGGTCATAGCTAATATCCTCAAAATCGCTTAAAAGAATGAATCATTAAAAAAAAATTGTATTAGTTCTTTTAGTTAATGGTTGTAATCCCCTTACAATGCTAAGTAATCAGAGCAAAAACAGTAATATTATCTAAAATGTTATACAGTGAAACCCTGTTACAACGAATGCTGATACAATGAAATATCCGAATTAACAAAAGAAATTTTCAGCCCTGATTTGATTTCCATTACGTTGCCTGAATTTCATTACTACTAAAACCTCGTTACAACTAAAAGTTCTGGTAATTCGAAGTTCATGGTAACAGGATTTCACTGTACAATAGTTATGTCTTTAAATTCAAAGCAAAAACAAACAACTGCGTGTAAAACTTTTGAAATTAGCTGTAGAGGCCATAAATACGGAACGTTGTTTTATTCCTCGGTGGTCAGAGCTAAGCAATAGCTTAAAAATCCCAGTCTTGTAAGGACTCTCGACCCCCTAGAGAAAGGAAAATTTACGATTCTCAGGAAAGTGGTCTGTGTTCTTAGACGGAGACTTGTTAGGGCTTCTGCAGTGCAAAACTGCATTTTGTGAGTACAGTTGTTACAGAAAAAGTTTTTGTATTTAGCAAATTTCTACCACATTTTAGAAGTTGGTTTAAAAGATTTGATTTGCAAAATAGGTACGTCCACTAGTCCTCAACCAGATATTTTTCAAGAATTTCAGGATGAATGGTATAGATAAGAAGCAATCCAAAGCAAGTATAGAGGATTAAAAACAAAATATGCAATCCTGGTGAAATTTCAAGCTTTCTTTTTGAGAAATAAAATCAGTAGCAGCCTAGGGATGACTACGAGCAATTCATTCCACTTTGCCTAACTTGTTTAGGGAGTCTTTCTCCAAACAACGTTACTTTTCGAGTACCTCGCACTATTTATCGCACTAAATGGATGACAAAGGCCATATGAGGTAGTGAGAAGCAAAGTGATGTAAGTGGATTTTTTAAAGTTCTTTATAAAACATGTTTAGAGTTCAGATCCTAGGCTTTCACTGAACTTTTTTCTAAATCATGCTTTATAACAGCCCCTACCAGAGCTACAAGTACCATCTCTTGCCCCTAACAGAGTAGAGGTTCCTCTATTATTTGTAATGATTATTTCCAAAATTTTAATTCTGTCAATTACATCCCTTTGCTTCTCACTGCCTCATATATCCTTTAAAAATATATCTTTTCATGAGTCAGCTTTCCTTAATCGATTTAGAGATAAAAGGTATTGAAGATATTTGGTTGTTTATCATCCATATTTACGTAAAAATATAGTTTATGTCTGCGATTCAGCTTTGGCCCCCAACCTAGATCTACAGTTAGTAAAATCCTTGGTTCAATACTAGAGTATTTATGAAGATGATGTTGGCACAAAACTACATAAAATAATTAGCCATCTGTGGTCCTGAACTCAGAGAAGGTTGCATTTCCCTTTTTTGATGATACTTAAAAAATAATAATAAAAAAAGAAAGATCAAAACAAGGGAGGCTGCAAAATTAAAATCTGAAGTAGGAGATAATGAAGATGATTGTGATGGATACAAAAGCACAGCTCAATCTGAAAGAAGCTTAGTTTATTGGACAAATAAGTAGATTCTTTCATTTCTCCTCAAATATTCAAGAGATTCAATTTTTTAAAGAGATTCGAAATTGATACAAAGTTTTTAAATACTGATCTTGATGAATAGTGTAGAAACCAATATTATATTAAAACTAGAAAGATAAACAGTTTAAAGGTTGTCAATGTCACAGCTGAAAGAGGTGTAAAACTAATTTCTAACTTGTTTCTACTACAAGTTATGTCTGAATGCAGGCACATTTTTCCACATTTATCAAAATCTACCATATCGAAGCCATTACCACTTTAATTTGTCAATGAAAAGTAATAACATAATGATGTATGTCTTTTCAGTGTATGTCATTTAACAGTGTAAGTAATAAAATGCGTTAGATTTTTTTTCTTTTTTGCAGTTTAAACTCTTTGCTTTCTCTTCTAAGCTTAGTTCCTTTATTTTAAATCAGCAATTTGTTGCATTTAATTTTTTTAATTCTTCCAAATGAAACCTTTTTAATGGATAAATTAAAATTAACAAAGAGCAAATAAATGTAATCAGGGTTCGCGTTTACGCGCTATAGCGGGTTTTTTACGCAAATTCGCGGGAAAGGGACGCAACTTCCGCGAAAAATCGGGTCCCAGGGACCCAGAAAACCCAAAAGATAAGAACCAGAAAAAAAATGGGAGAAAATGCTAAAGATCTATTTAGTAAATGCTTTTAAGCTTCAAAATGACCAGGAGAATCAACAGAAAGGGACTAAAATGACCCTATCTGTTTATCAGCTATTCAAACACACCCCAATTGTGGACCAGTCAATGGAATTTTAGTGATAAGACTGGAGCTTACAGTGACCTTCTGGGCAGAGCTCAGGTAGCAAGTTCACAACTAGCCCATTGTACTGTATTCTAAGAATAAGCTTTCCCTCAACTTTTGTCTTGAGGAAATTCCTAAAAACAGAAATGAAGACTAAAAATGAGAGAGGTTTTCAATGCAATCTTCAGGATTAATACAAGACAATTGTACAGTAAAAATATTGCAATTTGGTATTCATGTAACCAGAATTACTTTTGAAAATCATCATTTTGCATCCCCAATAAAAAGAGGGGAGAAAAAAAATGGCGAATATTTTCCAGATCGCGCTAAACACAAAGAGTTCGGAACTTTACATTTTTCTTGTTAAATTGCTTATGAATACTTGAATTTTATACAAAAGCACTTTAACCTTGTTCTTTTTCTAATAATTCATCTCTTTCTGATGGGTTATTTTTATTTGGACTTGCAAAAGTCAGGTATTAATCGATCGCGCCATTTTAAAAATAGAACAAAAATCAAAACAGATATTTTGAACAAGTCAAAATAAAGTCAAATATACTGATTTAAGATTGCAAATGAGCAATTTTCACACATTTTCATATGAGAAAATGTTTCGTTTTTGCGATCGCGATTTTTGCGTTGGGTTTATTCGCTTGCGATTTATTATTATTATTATGTAATTGCCAATGATAATTGGGAAGGGGGGGGGTCTGTTTGCTTTTTTCACTAAGAAAAATTTCCAGGAAAACAAAAGTTAAGGGAGTGCTTTTTGCTTGATCAATCAGAGGCACTTGTTTTATATTTTATGGTAAAACCCATTTTTAAAGTAAATTTTGAGTTAATCTCATTGTAACTGACCAAATAGTTTCTCACATAACTGAGTCTTGCAAGTGTATTATTTGAAAATAATTTTACAATGATAAAATCACAAAAGAATTAGGGCAAAAATAACCAATTTATTTTATTTCATGCCTCCCCCCCCCCAAGTATAAATATTTTTATATTATTCATTTACGCACTAAGATTTTCTGTTTAAAATTTAAGGGACTCATTTTTTCCACCAAAGGACCCAAATCTATTTCATTAATGGGTCCCTGGGACCCATGTTACGGATAATTGAGCGCGAACACTGGTAATTGAATATTGTAATGCTTTTAGGTCTTTGCATGAAAACTCCTTATTGATGATATCTTCCATAAACTGACCTGAATAATGCCAAGAACCATTCTGTAACTTTTATTTAAAAAAATGTATAAAACATTTCATCACGAGAATAAAATTTCCTATAAAATGAGACCAGAATGAAGTTTTTAGGATGAAAAGTTTTGTTTTAAAGAGGAAAAACTACGATTTTTTGCTAAAAATTGCTGTTTTTCGTACCTTTAGCCTCTTTGCGGCATGTGTTAATTTTATTGGATTAAGCTGAAACTTTGCAAATCATGTTTTCCAGTCCATTGGTACATTTTAGGGGGGTGCCACAGAAGAAATTCGAAAATCGATTTTTTGTGACCACCCTAATGACCAAAGCAACAGATTATTATTTTACATTAATAAGAAATTTAGCTTATAGAAAAGTTAGAATAGAAAAACATATTCAGTGAAGCACAGTTTATACGTTTTTAAAGGGACTGTATGACAAAAGCGAATAAATGAAAATGCATATAATAGGAGTACATTATAATAGGTATATGTATTTGACTCTGCAGGGACTAATTGAAAAACATATAATTGATAAAAATGTATAAAAGAGAAACATAAATGGTGCTTCACAGTAGTCTAAAAACTTTTGAAAACTATTGTAGCTTGATCATGTGCATTACAACAATTTGCTCGATATCCAATACATTACAAAAATTGATTTGGAAAAAGTTACTGATTTTATTTATTGTTTCAATATTGTACTTCTCCTAATTTCCAAGGGATTTTTCCTTTCTTTTTCCAGAGACCTACAATTCATTAATTTTTTGAGTAAACAAATGATTGAGCAATGATTAGGGGATAACTTCTTTTATTCATGACACATTAAAAGTGGCTGTAAACCATCATACAAATATGCACAAGCATGTGAAATTTCCTTCCGTATCATACAGTTCCAACATGTTTGCGCATCGCATCAGATACCAATAGCTCAGTCTCACACCACACCAATCACTTGTCCAGGAGAGTTTCTTATTACTCGCATGAAGACATTTTTACTTTCTGCTGCCACTCTAACTCCAAGCCAGACTCCCAAAAAAGCTAAACCCCAAGTTTCCAACCCGACTGACAAACCTGCACATACACTTTGCTTGCTGAAGATTTTCCACAAGCCACCATTTGTTTCTTCTTTTATTTTTGTGGTGAGATCTGCGTTCCCCTGACTTATGGGTCCCGTGCCATAGCACCAGTCGCACTGGCCAAGGTTGGGGTCCTGGCATATGTATAAGAAGTAGAAAAATCCTACAGGGTGAATTCAGGGCACTATGTTTGGATTCCCTTTGAAATTTCTTAGGCCTTCTTGAAAAATGTCCATGCAGGACACAAAATATTTCCAAGTAAAAACAGACGTTAAATCATTTTTTTGGGGGGGGGCGGGGGGGGGGGGACATGTCTGTAAAGTTACCCATCCTATTTCTGAAAAAAAAATCTTTGAGTGAGGTGCATGTAGGAATTAGTATCAGCAATCAATTATGCATACCCATACTACATAAAACTTTATTTTTGTAAAAATGTTTCCAATGCAACTTTCTCAATTTCACTTCACACCAAAGCAAGAATTTAAGAGTTTTCTCTATAATAATTTTTAATATTAATATTTATTGTCTCAATCTTAATGAACATATTTTGATAGCATTTTAACTATCTATATCCATGCATGGCACTGAATTTTTATGAATGTTACAAATGCTAATTTTCTCTTAGTACTATTTGTCTGAAAAGAAACTGTATCATTGTCTCAGATCAACAATAGGATATCTGGTTATTCTTGGGATTATATGTCTCAGTGTTGCCCTGAGATGACGTTATACTTTATAAGAATAAAAAATGTTCATTTACATTTTTAAATATCCGAGAAAATTTAATGGAACAAAAGTAAACAGTTTTTAAAAACTTGGATTAAAAAAATTAGAAAAACTTGACATTAAATGAAAATATTTACCATGCAATATTGCACAATAGACCAAAGCATTTCAATGCTACTTCTCTTTGTCCCAAAAAATTGTGATCAAACACAAACAAAAACAAAATTAATTTGAATTTTGACATCTTGAATTCAAATTATGTTTTTCGCAATCATGTGTTTTTTTTTTGCGTGTGTGCAGGAATGTGTGTGTGTAGGTGTGTTTGTGTCTGTGTGCAGACGTGTGTGTAGGTATGTGTGCGAGTATGTGGATGGGTGTGTGTTTGTGTCCAGGTGTGTGTTTGTGTCTGTGTGCAGGCATGAGTGTGTGGGTATGTGTGTGTGTGTGTGCGTGTAGGATATGGACGCAACCTGGAGACGGTTTTTGCTAGAGGAGCAGCATCGTGATGCCGGTCGACAGTGGTCTGGCAGAGGGAGGCGGGGGGGAATAAAATCATAGCACGCCAAAAACAGTCAAATGAGAACAATAAGCAATCGTGATTGCTCAAAAAAACTTGGAGAAAAGTTTTAGATCTATTTAAAATGGACCTTTGTCTCACTTTGATACTCCACATAAAGCACACGGTTTATAAGCAATGCACATTGTGTCAAGAATCATAGACACATGTTTGCCTCCTCCTGATTACCCTAAATGAACAGCCTGCACCACATGCAACACATTTTAAATCATTTCAGCAACCAGACTATGTTTTCAAGCTCATTAATATTAAGATTCCAAATAAAGAAATTTTACTTGTCTTTTATGTGTCAAGTGTAATCATAAAATAAAAAGTACAACCATATATATTCATGTACATTTGTATAAAAAACACATAGAATTCATTCATTACCTCATCACTTGGCAAATATGGACGGATAGTATAAATCCTACTGTTCGGTGTTTCAGGAGACTTGTAAAGAAATAAATCGTTGACACTTTCAAGAGGCAATAAATGCTAGAAAAAAACAGTATTGTTAATGTATATAAATTATTAAAAATACTTTCACACATCAACATTACTCATACTATTAAATCATTCAATGTTCACTTGAAAACATACTATTACATCAATTACCGAATTATCGGCGGCAGCATAAAAGATTGCAGGAAATATGGAATGGACTTAAAAATGTAAATGCTTAAAATTTCAAAATTTAATAAGCAATCGTCCATAAAAGAAGTATTTATGGCATTTTTCCACAATAACTTTCTTCCAGCAAGAGTTAAAAATCACTGAAATATAATTAAAATGCCAGAAGTACTTAGTTAATATTTTCAAAATTAATTAAAATCTATAAATAATACAAAATACACTATAATTGACTAGGATGAAAAAAAAAATGTTAAATTAGACTATATCTTGCAAGACAGGCATTTGATTTATTATTAGTGCTGAAAGGTCCCCACACCCCTCCCCAAATTTTGCACTATTTATCTCATGAATAAATTAGAGACGAATTAAGAGCAGGTGCAGATGATCAGGAAATAGTAATTTTTATAATTTTAATTATAAAAGAAACTTATTAAATATTATTTTCTATAATGATTTATTATATAAAGTTACTATTTTAATAATTTTTAAGAGCTTCCTTAAACTGATTGGAGTCCTTTAATTAAAAATTGATTTTACCTAGTTTATAAAAGTAGGGGAATGAAGAGTCAAGTGAAGTAGCAAGGCAAAGTGAAAAAGTTAAAATACTTTCAGTATACAAACTTTCAGTACAGCTCAAAAGGCAAAGTTATGTAGTAAATCATATTCAAAATTTGATAACCATATATTTTATGTTTTATCAAAAATAATTTTTGCTATTAGAAAATGATAAAAAATTTTTCAACTAGTATTTTGAATATTCATTAAGATTTATAGGTGTCCAGTGCAGTACTAATTTCATTAATATTCAGCATATTTTGATTTTCAATATTTAACCCATTAAGCGCCAAGTCTCCCATTTTGGGAACCTTCAATTAAGATTTTTTTCTTCATCAAGTAATTAAGATATCATTTTGAAACTTTTTAATAAGAATGATAGAGAACCAAACTTTACTGGTATTTTTTTCAAAAAGGTTTGGAATGTAAATTCTTTTTTGAAAAATTTTTAAATATTGCGAAAATTTCTTGTTTTTGCATTACACGGGGAAAAAATTCCCTAAAAATAATAAATGCAAATGCAGGAAATTAGGAACATGGAATATGAAGCTCAATAGACCTTTGTTCAAATCACAACAAACAGGGGTCAAGAAAAATAATTTAAAGTAGTTTTAGAGGACTTTATTTACTGAAGTCCCAAAATGGGAGACTTGGCGTGTTGTGATTAGCAGAGCAAGTCATGCCCAGTAGAAATCGTCTTCACCCATTGTGCATGAATGAACTCTCCCCTTTTTTCCCACAGCCCCCTTTGTAGTTTCTCATTGTAAACACTATTTTGTTGTTCAAGGTCAAGAGCAGGTCCTTTTATCAAAACAAGTAACATTCCATTCGTTTAGAAGAAAGTTCTGAAAAAACAGGGGTGCCAATCCTCCCTAAGGAGGATAACGCATCTCTCTGAATTTCTACAAATCACGAAAGCGATTTCCGTAAAATCAGTTCAAATTCCCTTTAAAACTATTCCTCCCCGCTCCATAAAAATATTTTGTAGCTCAGTCAGCTCCATGCTCCCCTCCCCCTTGAGGGAGCTCCCCCTTCAATTAGGGAGGTTGAATTTCAATAGAGAAATTTCTTCACCTTTTTTTTTTTTGAAATCAAAAACGTAGTAAGAATTTTTGACTTTGCTCCGAGCTTTAAACACTATTAAAATAATATATTTTAGCTTAAAACAAGAAGATGAGTGCAGTATCCCTTGTTTGTGAATCGCCAAATTCTTTTTAGATAGTTGAGAAAAAAAAACACTTTAATCGAAATCGTTTAGATCACAGATAATGCGATAACTGTCTCACTTTACATTTTTACCATTTATCGTAATTTGTTGGATGAAATCGGAGAAACTATGATCTTTGATAATTCCTCAATGCGAAGCATGCTAGACATTTATCTCTAAAAACATTATGATGATGAATAAATCATGTCATCAAACATGTTGTGAAGCAACTGAAATGTTGACTGCAAAAAAACCCTTGCCTTTAATAACACAATTACACCATCAGGGAGCCCAAAAATATCTTAGTTCCATTTTATAAGATACATTTTATATAGTGCTTCATGTCATTGTCATTTACCATTGCTTGATCCCCTTACATGGTTAATAGAAAAAAGCTACCTCTTCTCTTTTTGTGTATTAAAATCTTAAGGCTTTTTGCTAAAAAGTAGTAAAATGTGTGGGAAAAGTTCCGTTTTGTACAAAAATGTATAAGAAGAAGGAATGCAACAGGAATGAAAACCAGACACGGAGTGATGTACGGGCAGAGGGGGGGGAAACGTTCTTAAGGGCCCCAACGGCTCAAGAAATTGAAAATAACTAGCATACTAATACTTATTAATGTTGCAAATATACACTGCTAGCCTCTGGGGCTGGCCTCCACAGCTTTTGTTGCAAGGGGGCCCAAAATGTATAGCTTTGGATGTCATGAAAACTTAAAAGTTCTACATTTTAATGCTTGAATATGTTAAATATGTACATAAAGTACCAATACCTAGCCATATTAATTACATAAAAACGATTTTAGGGCTTTCTAATTGGATTTAGCCAGAAATTATTCAAGTATCAACATAGTGGCAGGAATATGTATTTTGTCGCCATTAAACGCCAAGTCTCCCATTTTGGGACCATACCATATCTCCTAACCTAATAAATATTTTTGCGAAATTTCAGCTACATATGATTAGAGATGTGTATTGAATATCAAAACACATGAAAACTTAAGTATTTTCAATGTGGTTCATATAGCGGCGCTTAATGGGTTAATACAATTTATCAAGTTCATGTAGGACAGTGAAATAGTTCATTCTGCTTACTTTTTTTTTTTTTTTTGTCAAATCACCTATTTATTCATTCATCAATACATATAATCATTTACAATTCTTCACAAATTTAAATAATTCACTATTTTTTCATTCATTCACTCACTTGTTTTAATATTCATTCACTATTTTAACACTCATTTATTATTTTTTCTTTTTTTGCATATTAATTTAATTATTCGTTAATTGTTTTATCATTTATTAATTCATTTGTGTACATTTATTCATTTGGTTAAAGATATTTTTGGTAAGTAAGTTGATAATATTTAAGAGAAAATTATTTTATTTTTGACTTTTCCTCATGCATGGGGAAAGTGAAAATTATTCACCTTTTTTTTTTTCTTTTGAAGATCTAAATTTACTACCAAAAGATAAAAATAATATCTTGATGTAAGTTTTATTGTACAATACATTGTTCTTTCTTCAATGCACTGAAATTTTCAAAACAAATTTTCAGTTTGTTCATTCTGATTAAGGTAAGTTATCTTAACTCACTTTACCCTGATTTTTCATGCAAATTTATTAAAAACATTAGCAAAATTAAAGTTATTTCTAATTTTAAATGTGATTTTATATTCACAATGAATGAAAATTATATTTTGACACAAAAGGAAAAGTTTCTTTTTTTCTCTCTCTCTCTGTCTATTTATTTATTTAATTTAAAAATGTATGAAAGGTTTTGCACATTATCATGCCTATCTCCACTTTTAAATATCACACTAGTCGACCCGTGCGGAACTCCGCACTATGCTTCGGATCGTTTCATGTGGCATTTTGCTCTTTAAAAATTTCAAAGAAAGAACATTATGAAGAAGAATCGAAAAAAAGTTAACGAAATAAAGTAAACACAAAAAAGAAGGCACGTAATTTGAAGACATCAGCAACCAAACCTCGTTAAATCCAATGTTGAGAAAATGTGATCATCACCCACCTTTTGGTTGTACATATTTTCAATGCAAACATAAATATCATTAAAATAGCGACCGAGTGACTTGTGAAAAAGCAGTAATTGTGCATGTGAAAAAACAGGTTGTGGCAAATAGTCCTGCCAATGTGAGCATATGATGGCAAAAAAAAAAAGAAAGATTAAAGAGATATTAATTGGCATGGATTTGAACTAGCGCCATTCTGATTAACAGCATGACACTCCAACCAACCAAGTAGTTGTGCCTTCATTTTCAAATGCTATTCATTGAAGCAATGTGTAACAAAAAACAGCAAAAAAATGTTTGCCAAAAAAAAAAGATTATGCATATATGTTTTGTTATTATCCAGCATGATACGCTTTAAAATTATGCGTAAAACATGGACTTTGAATAAGGAAGGAGGAAATATCGCGTAGCAATTGAAGCAAACATTCTAGAAAAATAATAAATTAGATAGAAAATAAGTGTTTTTGTTTTTGAAAATTGATACAATTTCGCATAGCACGCTGCTTTAACTGTTGCGGCTTGAATGCCAGCATATGTCTTTCTTTTAATCAAACATTTAAAATTCAAAACCAGTTGAACTGAGTCCATTTTTAAGTGTAATTTTTGAACGTACACAAAATGCATCACCCCCCCCCCCCCCCCCCGAAAGAAGAGGAGTAGAAAATGTTTTCTAACTAATAAAGTTGATAATAAGTTTTAAAGTTTAAAACCTTGTATTCGAATAAATAGTTAAAGGCTTACTGGGTGAAACTCGTAATTTCAATTTAGCGTAGTATTTTTTTCATTTATACAAAAGGTCGAACACTGCTATGAGAAAAATATACATTTCAGCATACAATGAAAAAGTTTTTCTGCACAAAAAAAAGATTCTTTGAGCACTGAATTTTTAAATCTAATACTTTTTTATGCTAACATTTGTTTAGTGATCTAAATGGAGTCAAAGCTTAAAAAAAAGGGAAAGAACACCCTTCGATTAATAGTCAACTTATCTGAATAATAACTGTAGCCTAAATAAAGGAGTCGAAACAACAAGTAGCTTTGCCATCGTATTTATTTTATTGCCTTACGTGTGTTATCTGTTGTATGTTATGAGTACATGTAATGCAAAATATTAAGCTAAATTAGCTATAACGACGGACAGCCCGGGCGGGAACGAAGTTGAGCTAGTTTACAGCCGAACGCTCTACCGAAAAACTTATCAATTTAACCGAACAACTTAGTCCAGTGCTTTTAAGCCTTATTTAAAATAAAGCAGGTTAATTTTAGATTTGTTTTTTGCTGAAAGCAATGCAAAAATTGGAAAAATAAATTAATAAAATTTTGCTTTAAAAAAAATCTGCATAAGAACTACAGGCTGCATCAAGGTATTGCAACAGCATGGGGCATTTCTGAAGAATTGATTTTTAGACCGTAAGTCTTATCTTTCATTATTACCCTGCCCGATGCGCTTTAAAATGGGGGAGGGGAGGGATTCTTCAAGAAATAAGAAAGATCTTGCATACCAACAGAAAAATAATCCACAGAAATAATATATAAGATATTAAAGACAAGTGTTTTCATTTTGAAAATTTATACAATTTGCTATTGCAGACTGCTTGAACTGTTATGGCTTAGATGGCAGCATATGTTCATCATTTAACCCAACGGTTAAAATTCAAAATCAGTTGAACTAAGTTCGTTATTTAGCATAGCTTTTTGAATGTAGTAAAAATACGACTATTTGTTTTTTGCCGAAAGAAAAAAAATTATATTTTACTCATCAAGTTGTTAGTAATTTTAATGTTTTACTTTGTATTCTAATAACTATTCCTAGTTTAACTAAATGAAAAGCGTAATTTCAATTTGGGGTAGAAATTTTTTTTTAATTTACACATAAAGCTTTAAAAACAAAAAAAATTACATTTTAGAATCGATATAGCTACATGTTGCATCAAGTATTCGTAACAGCAAGGAGCGCATTCATCCCATTAATTTTATTATCTCACTTGAATTATTTTTGTTTTTATGTGTTCAAGTAACGCATGATATTTGTCTAATTTTTTGATGCAGATCGTCCAGGCCGGGTCCAAACATGCATTTTTCTATTTACCATTCAAACGCTCTGTCGATCGAGCTATTCAGCTCTGTCGGACACAGCGCAAGTTAAACTTATAAATTTAACCGAAAACCTCAATCCAGTGCTTTAAAACAGGTTTTTTAACAGAAAAAACAATTTTTAGACTGTGGGTCTATTTTTCGTCATTAGCCTGCACGATAAGCTTTAAGATGAGATGTAAATCAAAGAAATGATCAAGAATTGAGGAAGATCTCGCGTAGGAACCAAAAAAAAAAGGCTACAGAAATAATATATAAGGATAATGCAATTTTCTTTTCATTTTAAGAATGGGATTGTTGGATAAATTAACATCCGTATTTTTTCATGAATATCTATGTTTCAGTATTTCAGATAGATAAAATACTTGAAAACATTAGGGAAAACAAGAAAAAATTGGCTTGCGGGAGGTAAAATTTACGTAAGAGAGTAATTTTATCTTGAGAGTACGAAAAATTTCTTCACACTTGCAACCCAGGATACAAGATGTGCAAGAAATTCCAAGCATAACTTGAAGAGTAACAAAACATGTTGCTTTTAAAGTGCACAAAAAAATCTCATTCATTAATTTAATTCTGAAACTATTACAAAAGATTTGAAACTAGTCAGTCTTCCAAATTAACACAAAATCTCAAACATTAAATCATGAGTTAAAATCCAACAACAACTGTTCATCAACATTTAATGATCATTATTCAATGTGTCAATCATTAAACCCATCCTTCAATAAATCATTAAACACTAACATAAAAAATTATAGAAATTAATTTTACAATCACGTTTCAAGAGCAAAACCAAGTAAATTCCTAATCTTATGTATCATAATGGAGACTGATCATTTTTCCTATTTTTGATCTTTTGATTCAAATTTAATTTTTGAGCTAAATTGCTTAAACATAGATTTTGTACTTTAGGATGGGGGGAAGAAATCTTGTTAAGATTTGAATCTTGTTACGGTTTTTTCTCATTTTGCTCCTATGTACGCCACCTTTTGTTGTACTGTCAAATTCCACTACAGCGAACCTGGGATATAACAATCCCCCCGCTGAGCGATCCTTTTTGCCCTGAAGTGAAATGTGCCCCATCTCTCCCTATTCAAAACATTGAAAAATACATACCTGTAATTCAGATGTTAGACCTCCCACATATACCCAAGGTTCTTGATCTCCTGACATGAAGGCTTCTTTGTAACCTTTAGAAAACCCTAATAGTTAAAAATCATACATTGCTGAGGCTATCAACAAGCATGAAACTACTTATGAATTGTGCAAATTAATAATAATAATAATAATAAATATAAATAAAATGATAGTAATAATAATACTAATGAACCTCAAGATCATTGTTTTTGCTAATTACAAGTTTGGACAGAGCTTTGTCCAAGTATTATCAAAAGATAATCGATATTTTTATTTAATCATGAATTAGTACTTTGTCAAGTACTAAACTTAATACCAAACTTTTAAAATAGTAATTTTTTAAACTGAAAAAATAACATGTTTTGCATCATCTTGAATTCTGGAAAGAGAAAATTGATATTACTAGTCAGCATCCACAGGCTAGTAAAAGTTGCAAATTTTCTAAGTGAAATAACTGCATTGTGAAAAGTAAAAACAAAAGAAAAATAAATAAAATTGCAATGGTTGATTCATCTCAGGTTCTTGGCCTCATAAACTATACAGAAAAAAAAAAAAAAACTTCCAAGGACAAGTCATTAATGAATGATGATTCAATTCCACCACAGCATTTTTATAGTAACCTATGCAGAACTTAAATGAATATTAGTTTTTGACTACCAAGGTCTGATTAAATGAAGAAAAAGAAAGTACTTCAACTACACTCAAGGGTCCCCAACACTATGCCCGGGGGCACCACAGAATTCACTTTTATCCAATGTCAAAAGTTTTTTCCCTTTTAATGATTAACCATCCAAAGTTAGAATTTGTGTGCAACACAGATAAAAGCACATATTTCAGAGCTTGTTTCTAAAAGAACAAAGAACTGGAGGGATAAAAACTTTGTAAATTCAGGGTGACAATGTTTTAAAATCTGCTGTATAAAACAAGAATTTTTGGAAAATAATAAAGAGAAACATATTAGGAAAATAAAAAAGTATTCTGATTTGCTGGGGTGATATTTTGCTGCTCCTGAGATGAGTGATTTTTTACTGTAATAGTTTATTTTACTGCTTTAATTTCAGTATTTTTTATTGTATTTTATCATATAATTAAGTATTTTTGTGCTTTTCAGTCTTATTTTTTATTTACTTGCTTTCTTAAAGTGTTTTTCTATTCTTTGCAGCTAAGCCTAAAATGTGCTAATTTCTTGTTGTCAAGCCTGAGTGCTCTGTTAAGTGTGTAACTTGTTTATTTTAATTTACTGCTTGTCTTAGGATTTTGAAATTTTTGTACCTTTTACTTCCAATGCTTTCTAATTCTAATAATTAGTTTTATTTCTTCAATTTTTGCATTTTTGTATTGACTTTTAAGTGTATCATTTTGAGCTAGAATGGGGGTTATATGCATAATGAAGGAGGTTAAAAGTGGTAAAGGGGGACAAGTGGATTTCTTGTGACCTATGTCAGATGTTCTGCTTGTTTAAGGGGAAAGATGAGTCTGAGAAGGATTTCATTTGCACTAACTTGTGTTGAACTCTCAGAAATCAGAGTTAGGATGCTTACTTTGGAGGGTGAGTTAGCATTAGGCTGTAGGAGTGTAGATGGGATAAACACTCCAGAGGGAAAGGAGGAAGTTAGTAAAAAGGAGGTGGGCATCAGCTGTGTGTTAGATAGTGGGAATATTCCAGAGGTAAAGGGGAAAGTTATTGCTGAGGCAACAGACTGGGAAACAAAGGGTATAATTTTGGGAGATTCAATGGTGCGTGAGGTGGGAAACTCAATAGGCAGAGTTAGACATAAGGGGGCTAGATGTTGTTTGTCAAGGGCTCGGGTGAGAGATGTAAATAGGGTTGCTGAAAAGAAGGGGCCATTTAATAAAGAGGATGTAGTTACTTTGTGGGTGGGAACTAACGATGTAGGCCATAGTAATAACGGTGAGTTTACAAAGGAATGTGATTCCCTGTTGGACAAAGCAACCAACTGTTCGGCAAATGTCCAAGTGGTTGGTTTGCTTCCCAGGTATGGAGTGCATAGGAGTTGGTTAAACCAACGGGCTAAGTGTATGAACCTGGTACTCAAGGAAATTTGCGTTAAGCGTAGTATCAGGTTTATTGATGTGTGGAGTAAATGTAAACGCGATTGGATTGCTAGGGATGGTCTGCATCTGAGCTCTACGGGGGTCAAAATGGTTAGTAGTTTGGTTTTAGAGGATTCAGAATCAAAAAACTAAGTTGGAATGGGAGGCATGCTTTAAGGAGTAGAATTCGAATGGGTACTAACTATTGGGATTTTAGTAGAAACAGAAATATGGTGGCTAGTAAGAGAAAAGATTTTAACAGTTGGGATTCAAATAATCGCGCAGCATTAAATAAAGGTAAGATGGGCTTACTTAAGGTTTTTTTATACCAATGCTCATAGTATTAGGAACAAGATGGAAGAATTGAAAAGCATAACAATAGATGAGAGGTTGGATATTATTGGAGTTACCGAGACATGGGCTACCGAAAGAGATGATGATTTATTATCTATTGCTGGGTACAATTTGTTTAGACAAGATAGAGTAGGTAAAAGAGGTGGTGGGGTTTTATTTTATGTCAGAGACACTTTAACTTGCAATGAATTGGTAATTAATGATAAACCTAATGAGATTGATATGATTTGGCTGGAGTTGATGAGCAATAAGGGCAATAAACTACGTTTAGGGAACATTTATAGGCCACCCAACTTAAGCTAGGGTCAAGATGAACAGTTGTTTAGTATTATTAGTGACATTTCAAGCAAGGGGTCAGTCATTATAATGGGAGATTTTAATTTTCCTGGAATTGATTGGAATAATTTTTACCATAGTAATAGCAGAGAAGAAGAATTTTTGAAAGTAATTGGTGACTGTTTTTTTAGATCAAATTGTAACTCAGGGTACTCGACAGAACGTGATTTTTGGATCTAGTTTTCTGTGATATGGAAGGTTCTGTTCAGGGGTTATGTATAGGGGAACACATTGGAGACAGTGACCACAACAGTATTAGGTTTGGGATTAAATTTGACATGCACAAAGTAGAGAATTTTAGGTTTGTGCCCAATTTCAGAAATACTAATTTTGTGGCACTTAGGCAGAGTTTGAAAGCAATTTTTTCTTCTGGATTGGACAATAGCGATGTGAATCTTCAGTGGGCAGAGTTTAAGGAAAAGCTAGCGAAAATGGTTGGGGATTATGTTTCTTTTAGGAGAAAGGGTGTCAACACTAAAATTTGGCCAATGTGGTTCTCCAGGGAAACTAAAGACGCTCTAAATTACAAGCAAGCTGCTTTTCATAGGTTTAGAGAAACTGGTCACAGTGCAGATAGGCTCCAATATTGTAAGGCAAGGCGTAAATTTAAGTATTTGGTACGGATTCAGAAAAGAGAGTTGGAGCAAAGACTGGCAGATAACATAAACAGGAATCCTAAGAGGTTTTTTGCATATGCTAATTCGGGGAAAGTTCGAAATAGTCATATTGGGCCACTGGTTGATGAGCACGGAATTTTAATTCAGGACGATAGTGATATTGCTAATGTTCTTAATAACTTTTTTCGAGTGTTTTTAACGATAACTGTATCTCAACAGTTGACACCAACAAGACACAAGCTATAGTACAGCTTGAGGACTTTGTATTTTCCAGGGATGACGTTTTACTTCATTTGAAAAAAATTAAAGAGACTAAGGCTCCGGGACCTGATAATATTTATCCAAAAATTTTAGTGGAATGTGCGGAGGAATTAGCAGATGTAATTATTTTCAATGCTTCTTATAACTCGGGGACAGTGCCAGAGGACTGGAAGCTAGCTAACATTACACTGCTCTGCAAGAAAGGGTCTAAAGGGAGTGCAGGAAATTATAGACCTGTGAGTCTAACTTCGGTGGTTTGCAAAATTTTTGAAACGTTGATAAAAATTAAAATAGTAAATTTTCTAGAGACTAATAATCTATTGACTAGTTTTCAGTACGGTTTCAGGAAAGGTAAATCTTGTGCAAGTAATTTATTACATTTCTATGACAAAGTTACCATGGCTTTGGACAATAAGAAGCCTGTAGATGTTGTTTACATTGATTTTCAAAAAGCTTTCGATAAGGTACCGCATGTTGCTCTACTTAGCAAATTAGCTCATATAAGAATAGGAGGGAAAACTTTCATTTGGGTAAAAAAACTGGCTGACCGGAAGGAAACAAAGGGTAGTTGTAAGGGGAAATTATTCTAATTGGAGTGAGGTTTTAAGCGGGGTTCCTCAAGGATCAGTGTTAGGGCCTGTTTTGTTCATTGTTTTTAGGAACAATATTCACAAAAATATTTCTGGGAACATGAATTGTTTTGCTGATGATGTCAAAGTTATGGGGACTGTAGAAAATGAAGAACAAGCAAAACAGCTGCAAGAGGATCTAGATCATATTACGGAGTGGGCTGATAAATGGGGTATGGCTGTTAATGTTGGGAAATGTCAAGTGCTACATTTAGGGCATGGAAATAAGTGTACAAGTTATTATTTGCAAGGTTCAGTCATTAGTCAGGCAGACAAAGTTACTGATCTGGGGGTCTTAATAAGTCAGGATTTAAAGTTTAGCCAACAATACAGCATTGCTAGTTACAAGGCCAATAAGATGCTTGGGTTTATCAATAGATCTATTTCAAACAAATCTAAAGAAGTTCTTCTGCCCTTATATAGAAGTTTGGTAAGACCTCATTTGGAGTATGCTGTTCAGTTTTGGTCTCCTTATCTTAAGAAAGACATTAATGTATTGGAAAGGGTTCAAAGGCGAGCTACAAGGCTAATAAATGGACTTTCTCATTTAGACTCCGATTCCAGGCTTAGAAGGCTAAAAATGTATAGTTTTGAGCAAAGAAGAGACCGAGGGGACATGATTCAGTTATTTAAATTTATTAAAATGAAAGATGTTACGGGCTGAAGTTTAGCACTGAAAACAGGACAAGGGGTCATTGTTTTAAGCTATTTAAATCCCAGGCTAACATGGATGTTAGGAAAAATTATTATTTTAGCAGGGTAGTGGAACCTTGGAACAGTTTACCGGAAGAGGTGGTAATGAGCAAGGGAGTAGATAGTTTTAAGAGGGCCATTGATCTTCACTGGGGATTGTAAATTGACTAGGACCAGTCTAGCTGGGCCCAGAGCCTGTTGCTGGTCGTCACTTTTGTATTTGTATTTTGACAGTAAGTGTCACTGTCGCATAAAATTAGAGTACATATAAACCATGACTTACACTACTGTGAGAAAGTAAAGCGCAGCATTTGGAAGTTCTTCTCTATTTTTCACATTTTTGACATTTTTTGTAGCTCAGCTTTGTTATTCAAGCTCGCTCATTTGGATTCTGCTGAAAATTAAGCACAAAGGAAAATGTTTAAGTTAAAACATTCCCCTGCTGACCCTTGCTTACAACCTGTAAAACTATCGTAATCAACTAATTACATAGCAACGAAAAATTCCGAAAATCATGTTGACTTTGCACTTACATTTATATTTTTTTATGCATTTTATGCTTCGGATTTTGTGAAGTTTGATTTCATTACTTGGTATTTACTTATTTTATATGTAAAAATTTATTTTTACTCATTTTTTGAAAGTTAACTAAAAATTACTTTTGTTAACACAAAGTGTGCATGTATTATTAGCTATGTCCACCTATTTATAAGAAAAAATAAATGGTGCTCGCGGTGCAACCGGTATTCTAGTATTTGCTTATGAAAGAAACAAATTCATTTTGTAAAAGCACATCTATAAAAAATGACCATATATATAAAAAATCCACTACGCTTTAACAGAAAAAAAAAAAAGCTAACCACAACAAGAACACAATTGATAAGCAATAACAGTAAAATTAATATTATAGTAACTTTAACAAGCTTTAAAACTTAAAATGTTTTAGCTTCGCCTAAAATAAAGTTTATATGCTCTATTAAATGCATTTTCAATAAAATAGAGCAAATATGCTAAATTTTATTAAAAATTCCAAACATGGTTGTAAACCGCTTTTTTTTTTTTTGGTTGACTTTACATGGTAAGAATGAGCAACTCAAATAATGATAATAAATAATTTACTAATATATTGTCACCTCAGAGCAAAAGTAAGACATCTTAGTTTTATTCCTGGGTTTAGATGCCTTAGTGTTGCTCTGAGACGACAATATAATGAATAAAATGAGCCGAATTACAGAATTATGCAATAAAATACCTTAAATCTTTCAAAATAATTGAAATATTTTCAGGATGCAAAAAGATTGAAATCTCAAACAACGATCACAGTTCTCGGTGAGGCACATGTTTCTATGTTTGCATTGTCGAGAGATTTGTCGTTTATGAATGAACGGGTCGAAAAGAACAATTCCTTAAAATGAACGGATCTGTTCGTACACTTAAAAAATTAACAACTGTTCTTTTGCACGGTGAGCACTTTTGGAACATTGTATTGGTGCACTGGTGATAAAATCACATTTAAAAAAAAAAAATACATTCATCATTAAATTTTTAACTCTTAATCAGTCAATTTTACTTTTTTCTCACTGCAGTACAATCTATTCATTTTGATCCTTTTTACTTTCTGATTTATTTATCATTATTCTTTAACCATTGCAGTTCACTTGCAATTTTCCAATGTATCCAATAGTAATGCTTTGTGTAACTTGTTTGGGCTACTAACAAAATGCTTGGATGTCCTAAGCATCTGCGAAAATCGTTCTCATGCTTTCTGTCGCCAAACTTTTTTCTAAAAAATGCCTTTCATCACTTTTCTGGTGATCCTTTTGTCTTCTATAACATCCCTACCAACTACCATCTATATTGCTTTCGCATTTTTTTAACTTGTTTGCAGACTTCAAAAAAAGTTGCTTACTTTATATTAAATATTCCAGAAATTTTCAATAAGGATTATATTACTATCTATTTTTTTCCCCTCATTTAAAAAACTGTTGAGGAGTTTTTTTTTTTTTCTGTTCTCTCGGTATTGTGGAAAATTTTTAAAGCTTCCTAATATTTAGGGGGAGTCTTTTTTTTTTAAATTAAATTATCTGGTACTCCGGCTGAGCTACCGATATACTTTTTGTTACTTTTTTCATTATTCATGGTCTGTTGCAATACTATATGTATATGGTATACAGTGCTGTAGCTGGAAAAAATTAATAATTTGTTTTTTGACATGCTGAAATGCAACCTGCAATTTTTGGAATAGAAAACATATCTTACCATTCGGCAATAAATATATCTCTTACAAAATGAATTATAATTGCTTTATACATTTAAACCTGTATAAAGAGTTTTTGATTCATTTTTCATAGGCCTAACATATTTCCTTACCTTTAGATAGTTTCAGTTATCTTTCCTTCAAAGAATATTACTCATTTAATGAAACATATCTAATGTAAGTGAGCAGTGGCGTAGTTAGTTTCTGCCACCCAGGGCAGTTCCTTAACTTGCAACAGGGAGGATAGAAGGAAGGGGAGATGCCCAACGCAGGGAAAAGTGTTGCCAAAACCATAACCAGTTTTAACTGGCGCGGCGAAAAGTCTACCGAAAACATTCGGCTTTGAAGGGCTTTAACAGTGGTGTTAGCTTAGAAATGGTAGTGTAATGCTGTGTTTAATGATGAATATTTTCTGTTCATTATTTTTTATCATGATTACATCTTTCATCCTGGGTTTTCAACTTAATTTGCTGAGCACATAGTGTATTATATAGCAGCGTTTGTTTCCAGAACGCTGTCCCGAGCTCTAAAGTGCTTGTTATGTACTGTTGCTATTATTACCACTGATCCCTATTTTTTGAAGTCTTTAATTTCCTTCAAAACTAGAGGTGGATTGGTGCATCCATCTGTTGATGTGTTGTGTTCAGAATTGTAGAACTACATAATCAGTTTTTAGGAAAAATATCCAAGCAGATGGAGGGAAATTTTCGCTTGAAAAACATGGTATTTTGGAGACTGAAGAGAAGGTATTGCACCCAGTTAAATACATCCTTGTTTCAAAGTTTAAACAGTCACTTTTTTTATCAAGGTGTTTTAGAAAACTCTGATTCCCATTTCATTTGTGCATTTATAGAAGAATATTTAAACCAAAGGTTTGGGTAAAAATGCCAGTAATAACGAATATGTGCTAGTACAGTGGAAAAAACGGCAAAATCAGAATAAGAAAGTTGAATTGAATTTAATTATTTAAGGAAAAAGAATGACATAAAATAAATTATTTCAGCTATCAGTATTATTATTAATTATATTTATTTATAAATTGCAAAATTTGCATTTAGTAACAAAAGCAGTCATTTTAAATCTGCAAAATAACATGTTGCTAAGTAACGTAGTAAACATTTTTATAAGTCATTCTTTTAATAATAAAAAATTGGGAGATTTTTTTTTTTTTTTTTTTCAAAATTAGGTTCGGTTTGGGATTTTTTACCAAAGTTGGGGAAAAAAAAGGTAAAATCTGTTCGGGCAAAAATATTTTTGCCCATATTCACCAACGTGGCAAAACTAGATGTGCTTTATTTATGGGGATTGGCTGTATTTAGTTTAACATTACAGTACTTTTAACTATATTCTAATAATTTATGTTTTTATGCCTAAAATATTAAACTGCATCAGTGAAACTAATCCACATGTTAAGATTGTACTGTTTCAGTAAAATGCTTTTCTAATTAATACTTTGAATGCAGAGCGAAAGAAAGTGGAGAGTAAATAAAATAACTTTGGGGGGATCTCCGCGATATTGAGGAAGTTGTGCCCTTGCTCTCAGGGGGGGTTGGCACCCCCTGCAGAAATAAAGGGCAAATATACACGTAACAATTTCTCATTTGTGCAAATGGTTTAAGCAACATTTAAATTGTGAACTAATAAACAGGGTTTTTTTTTTTCTTTTTGAACAAAACTTTTTTAGGGGAGCTCTTGACGAAGAAAATGTAATAGACAAATTATTTAAATTTTTGACTATTAAAAGAGTTTTTTTGGAAATCAAAGTTTTTTTCATACATTTGTTTTATTTTCAATCTGTCAACATTTATTGTGTATAATAAAGATTATTTTCTGTACTTGGTGCATTCTGTAGTTCTTTCAAACAATGTTCAAAATTTAAGATCAAAAGAATCCTCATTTTAAAGTATAATTGGATATGTCATGTGTTTATACACATTTAACCTTTAGCCAACGGCGGGTACATATGCTGTACCGACAAAAAGTGCTCTCTTCCTACGGCTGTGGTACAACGTCTGTACCAGTCCTTCCCTTCCCCCTCCAGTTACTTCCCGCAGTTGATAATCCTTTCACACACGCCTACGCAGGGAGAAAATGAATGAAACGCACTACACCCCTTTTGGGGGTCTGTCAATCAGAGGCGTTTGGCATAGTTTTGTTCCCAGTGAAGGAATGTGTGGCGAAGTTTCGAAAAAGAGGGGAGAAAGTTAAGCAGAAGTAAAATACTTGAAGGAAAGAAAAATTTTTGATAGCCTTTTTCTGTTTAATAACCCAATAGTAAGGCTTCCTATAATTAATAACAGCATATTTTACTGAGTACAAAACACCTATTTAGTTTAAGCAGTGTAGATATTTAGGGAGCAGAGCGCAAGAAACATCATTCTCCAAAATATTTCTTTTGTTATGGTTTTATAAAAATAATTAAACACTTGAAAAGCATATCTTATTTTGCTAACTTTTCGAAAATTAATATCATGCTGAATAAGAAACAACTTATCAATTTGCGATTTGCCACGTTTCATTTATTTCTTTATTTACATTTTAACTGAAAATTATTTGTAATACCATTTCAACAAAACATGGAAATTCTAAAATCAATAAATTTGAAAGAGAGGTCCAATTAAGAATCTGTGTCGTGAATCTTTTGGTTTGAAAATTGAAAGTTAGACTAAATGCTTATTTTTTTTTATTTATTTTTTTTTATAAAAAGAGTCACTAGCACAGCCAGAATTATCTTCTGGAGGGGGTTTTCTGTTCAAAACGAGCCTTTTCATATGTAAAAGTTATTGCACTAGGGATGGCAAGAATGTTAAAATCAAGGGCTCTGAGGGGTGTTTTTATCCCCCCCCCCTTCGCTACGCCTCAAAATCTATCTAATTGTTCACTTATTGAGTGAAAAGCATAAAAACTTAATTTTGATATTTTAGAAAATATAAATGTATTTCCTTGATATTTTGTCTATAGCAAATATTATTTCAGTAGAAAGTCAAAAGGACTAAGGATATGCTGAATGAAACAAAATAAGTATGGTACACCGGGGCACGTTTACGAGGATTTTTTTTTTTTCGCTGAATTTTTTAATTTTATGGTTCAACTTAGGAATTCTTAAACGTTATGGCCTTATAAAGCAGTTAATAAAGTATAAATTTGTGCATTCAGTTTTCCCCCTGTTTGTATTTAAGGGGCTTAAAATGTTAATTTTTAAGTCAAAGTCGGTTGCTCCTCTTTCTTCCTTGCGCAAAAAAAAAAAAAAAAAGAGGTTAAGTGAAAAGATTTATAAGAGCACCTGATATATCTTACTCAGTTTTCAATGAGAGTCTAATGTCTGTTTATTTTTTTTTCTGTTAATTAATTCTTACATTTGGAACTGTTTATGCCAGTAAAAAATGGAAGAAAGAGATTGGTTTTCTGTTTACTCATGCGAATTTTTTTTTTACTTATCTTCTCTTACTCACAAATAACAATGTACTGGGTAGTGAAAATGTATTATAAAGATAGTACATAAATAGGAAATGTTGAAAAGAGGAAAGACTTGGAATCTAAAACAAATTTGCCCAGATATTTTTCTTGTGCATTGTGAAGGGAGCGGAGCTTAATCCTTCAACAATTACTAGAGGTATTTCAACCACAATTAGAAGAAAGAGTGAATGGGGATATCAGGGGATTTGTAGGCTGTCTCTCCATATTATCTCACTCGACAGTGATTGACTTTGAAACGCCAGCTTCATATACAAAAAAGGGTGCCTTGCATGCTCTAAAAGATAGATAAGCGCTAACGTTCTTTATGTAAATGAATACGGTGTTCAAGCATATTCCGCTTGCACCTCCTCAGAAAAGCAAAGCAAGGAATTGTTCGCTATTATTGTGGATTCTTTCTTGGACACACGTATTAGTGTCATCATTTTTCTGAATAGCCAAGCTGAAAAGCAAAGTTGCCTCCCTTGAATCTAAGGTATTCTACATTGTATTTACAATGGCTTTGGTCTCAGTTGAACGCTATTTACCTCCGCATTTTAGCGCATAGATAAGGACATCTGGCATTTATTGAATCCAGTGGTCTACCTCACAAATAGAGTTTGATATTTATTATTTTGTTGTCGTTAGCCTTAGGTTAGATGAGAAGCGTTATTTCAGTGATTTCAATTTTAAAACTGAACCAAATATACTTACAGAAAATCTAAACCTAGAGAACCCCATAAGGAACAAGGAGGGAAAAAAATTATTTTCAAACCATTGAATAAGTGATGACTAGCCAAGTATAGTGTCCCACTATAGTAACCCTGTATTGCGGAGAGCTCAACGGTCGAAGTGGACATCGCCCCCTTTATGCTGTCCTATTCGGGGGGGAAGGAACTAAGAAAGCTTTGAGCCGTAGGGAGAGGGAAAAGATAATTGTATAGTTGCCGTAGCCTAAAGGTTAAACACTGCGCTATTTTCCAACTAAACACTGTTTTAGACATACTTTTTCATAAATTAAGTGCATTTAAGCTTCTGAAATCGAGTGGTAATGGAGAAATAAATAACAACTCTACATTCCAAAATTGCATTCACTAGCAACAAAAACAAATAAAAATAAGAACCCTCATCCCCCCCCCCCCACCTTAAATATATAGTTGTTACATTGTTGTATGTGATAAGTAAAGCATATATTACACTCTAACAATAAAAATTATGGAAGGGCGACACATTTCTTTCTCTTTATGAACGTTTTCTCTAGTGCTATCTTTGGTAGACTTTTCCCCTTCCCCTCTCCCTTACTCACAGCTGTCCGCTGCGACAAGTGCGCATGGCAAGTTTACGGCTTTGGGCATCTCCCCTTTCTTCTACCTTCCTTGATTTGCAACCCTTTTGATGGGAAATAGCAAATACGTTAAGAGTCAAAGTATTTAAAGTAATAATAATTAAGAAGAAAATAAACTTTTTTTTTCTAGCAGAAGAAAAAAAAAAGAATCCTGAGCACCACCAAAAAATTCCAAAAATGAAGGCAAAATTTGGAATCTTGGGCAATTTTTATTAATGCTAATGGAAAAGAAGCTTGGAACTTGCTCCAGATTTTTTTTTTTTTTTTCTCTTCTTTTTAAAAGTAAAGTCAGTTTTATCCTTTCTTTGGTGACTTGAGAGGGTAGGGATTTCCCAAGGAAATTTTCCGAAATTGAAGTGTTAAAAAATCAATTTTAGGCTACCTTTGAATACTTGAAGAGATTGGGGAAGGCTCAGGGAGCTGTTCAGAAAGTTTTTCAACTTAACTGAAAAACACATATGCACATTTATCAACTTCATTTGAAGAAAGTGAAGCTGAATCAAATCATCTATTCCAATAGCCCTCTCAATGAAGAAAAGACTTCATCAACTTTCACAGAATACATTAGATCATAATCTAGAACAGTATGCAGACTACGTATTTACCAAATACTCAACTGACAAATTAATTAAAATATTTTTTATTCCGTCTTGAACCAGATTAAGTAACAGAAATGTGTGCATGGTAGCCAATTTCAAATTCTAAACTTGAAAAAAATTGTAAGTAATGTGTTGCAATGAAATAATAAAATAATAAGTATATACTGTCAGATCTGTTTAATCGGGTAACAGATAAACAAATTTATATGAATAAAACCCTCCGGAACCGAATATTTCCCCATAGAGGTAGTATGAAAGATCCCCGCTTAATCGAATAAATTCCTCGGATAAACAAATAATATAGATCAGTGTTAGCAACTATTTTTGATGAGAAAAATTTTGAATAAATTAGAAATAAATTAAGTAAGAACAGTTATTGACATAAAAATATAAAACAATATTTTCACTATCAACAAGCAAGAAAAATTCATATTCCATCAAAACATTTCCTCTGTTCTAATTGCTTTTGTCCTTGCCATTGCAAAAAAAAAAAAATACATACACAGACACATTAAATATCACGGTTGATAATTAAATAACAAAGAAATGTACATTGCTAAGAAAATAATAAATTTATAAATATTAAATGTAAAACACGGCAGATGAGGAGGGAAAAAGAGAAGTTTGAATTGTTCCCAAAAGACCTTGGGCAAGCAACTCACTATTACAAAATTTTTCAAAAAATAATGTACTGAAAATAGTTGGCACAACAATCATTTCATAACTCAAGTTGTAACTTGCATTTTTTTTTTCATGCACTTCTAATATATATACTAATTATTAAACAATTTTTTTAGTTTACTTCGCATATTTCAAAAACTTTTTACCAATAACATTATTTCTTTTGCATAGCTATTGATGTATTTTTGTTATGTTTTAAGACATATGCTGTCAGTTTGGAAAGGTAAAGGAAAATTCCTCTTAATTGAACAGTCCACTTAATGAAATAATATTTCATAGAACTGATGATATTCGATTCAGCGGAGCTAACAGTTTCTTTTTTTTTAATGGTCTTTACTTAGTTTTCATTAAAAGGTCATTCCATCCAGATTCAACGGATGAGTGCGCTCGACCATTTTAAATTTTTTTGAAACTCATATCCCAAAAAGATGCATATGAATGATGTTTAAAACCACTTTTATTTTTTCTCTAACCTTAACCCTTGATTTTTTAGAGGTCATCAAAAGTCATTTTCACAGTCAAAAATGGGACTTTTAGACCTTTGCATTTTGGCCAAAATCTATTTCAATTATATTTATGGCAGCTAATTTTACGCTTTGATGTTAAAGTGCATCAGATGATAGTCTTACATGCTGAGTTACGTGGATGTAACTTAATAATTAAAATAATGGCAACAGGTTAAAATTCAAGGTCAAATGTAAAATTTTTACTCATTTCAAAGGGTCATAACTCGCTTAGGGGATAAAAACACAAAGTGAAATATGGCAAAAACTAATCACTGGAGTCACACTAATGAGAAAATATAGCTGTAATTGTGTGTTTGTTTACCCTTTATAAATTACGGCCCTTCAAAGATAAAAAAATTGAGAAAAATGACATTTTTAGACCCCTGTAAACCAAAAGGGGATGGAATTAAAATTAAAATTTCTTGGCCAATTGAATATTCCATTCAAGTACTATACATGTTATATATATTGTTTTGTGTATTTGGTTTGTAAAAAAGATACAGGTCTTTGAAATTGAGCACTTTTGCTAGTTAATTTACGCACTAAAACAGAAATAAAAAGTGTGAAAACTTTATTGCATTTTCTTAAATGGCCTATATAATATATTATACTGGAAAAACATATTTTAAGTATCAAAAAACTATTTTAATTTGATAACTTAGAAATATTTGGACATGAATGAGTAGTTCATACTTGATTGCCAGCTTAAGTAGTTAATTTATAGACTATCTACACACACAAATTTTTAATACACATTAACATATCTAAATTGCCTTAAACATATGCAAAAACATTATATATACAAAATTTAAAGTTTAAAAAGCACGTTTTTTATTTCTTGTTTGAGTGTAGTTTTGAAAAAATGAACTCACCTAGTAGTCCTATAGCTGTAATGGTGACTCAAGTATATGGCGTTTTGGAATGCTTTACCAAGGCACATCCATAATTTGATACTTTGAAAATGTACTAGGAGCATGACAATGACAGTTCTAAATTTAGTGATCAACACAAGCTGTGTAATAACTTTTTTTACAATAATGGGCATTTTTTTTTCGATAATCTTTTTAGAAACACACTATTCTTCATACCTATTGCTAGGGGACAATAATTTTACAGAGATAATATATAAATACGATGGCATAAAGCAGTGATTAAATGTTGTATTGGGAATTTTATTTGCAGAGTCAAACCTTTCTTGCAGCATTTTTTCAGCTAGTTTAATATACTGAATGCTCACAAGGATACATGCAATGTTGAGTAGCAAAAATGCAGAAGGTATGCATTTCTGTAGGAATTAAAATGTAACTTCTAGTAGTTATTTGCAAGCTAGTCTTAGTAGTATCATTTCTTTTTACGGTTCTTCTGATTTTGTTACAATGTCCATTATCGTGTGATATTGCATAGAAATGCCAATCAGCTCTCAAGTTGACATCTGTTTCTTGATTACATAAATTAAGAAAGTTCTTTCTATTCTTGTTGTGTATTTGAGTAAAGTATTTCAGTACGCCACATGCTGCGTCACCACCAGAACTATAGTACTACTGTGTGAGTTCTGTTTCTCAAAACTAGACTGAAGCAAGAAATGAAAAACGCACCTTTTTTTTCCTTTCAACTATGTAGATAATGCTTTTGCACGTTAGGCAAGTTACATAAGTTAATGTACAGTGCGTATGTTTGTATGAATTGAAAATTTGTGTGTGTAGATGGTCTATAAATGAACTACTTAAGCTGTCAATCATGTATGAACTACTCATTTATGTCCAAATATTTCTAAGTTATCAAATTAAAATAATTACTTTTATACTTAAAATATCGTTTTCCAGCATAATATATTATATAGGCCATTTAAGAAAGTGCAATAAAGTTTTCACACTTTTTATTTATGTTTTAGTGCATAAATTAACTAGCAAAATTGCTCAATTTCAAAGACCTGTATCTTTTTTACAAACTAAATACACAAAACAATATATATAACATGTATAGTACTTGAATGGAATATTCAATTGGCCAAGAAATTTTAATTTTAATTCCATCCCCTTTTGGTTTACAGGGGTCTAAAAATGTCATTTTTCTCAATTTTTTTATCTTTGAAGGGCCGTAATTTATAAAGGGTAAACAAACACACAATTACAGCTATATTTTCTCATTAGTGTGACTCCAGTGATTAGTTTTTGCCATATTTCACTTTGTGTTTTTATCCCCTAAGCGAGTTATGACCCTTTGAAATGAGTAAAAATTTTACATTTGACCTTGAATTTTAACCTGTTGCCATTATTTTAATTATTAAGTTACATCCACGTAACTCAGCATGTAAGACTATCATCTGATGCACTTTAACATCAAAGCGTAAAATTAGCTGCCATAAATATAATTGAAATAGATTTTGGCCAAAATGCAAAGGTCTAAAAGTCCCATTTTTGACTGTGAAAATGACTTTTGATGACCTCTAAAAAATCAAGGGTTAAGGTTAGAGAAAAAATAAAAGTGGTTTTAAACATCATTCATACGCATCTTTTTGGGATATGAGTTTCAAAAAAAATAAAAATGGTCGAGCGCACTCATCCGTTGAATCTGTATGCAATGACCCTAAAACCATCCCCGTTAAAACCTGCATGAATAATTTTACAATTTAAAAGCTTGCTGTACGTTAAAATGGAAATCTAGCATTGGTATAAATGATGGCAACAAATAATGGGAATGTAGTTTATAGGAGTTTAATAAAACCTCACTTGTAGTATGCTGTTCAGCTTCAGTCTCCTTATCTTAGGAAAGATATTTCTGTATTGGAATGGATTCAAAGAAGGGCTACTAGACTAGTAAGAAGACTTTCAGATTTAGATTATGATACCAGACTTAAAAGGCTTTATATGTATAGCCTAGAGCAGAGGAGAATCAGAGGGGACATGATTCAATTGTTTAAATTTATCAAAATGAAAGATGTTAATGGGTTAAATTTTTACACGCAAAGCAGGACGAGGGGTCATTGTTTTAAGCTATTCAAATCTCAGGCTAACCTGGAAATGAGGACAAACTACTACTTTAGTAGGGTCGTTGGCACTTGGAACACCTTACTGGAAGAGGCGGTAATGAGCAAGGGTGTGGATAGCTTTAAGAAGGCCATTGATCTTCATTGGGGACTAATACATTGACTAGGACCAGCCTAGCTGGGCCCAGAGCCTGCTGCTGGTCGTCACTTTTGTATTATCAATACTGAAAATTTAAGACAAGTTTCTTTTTTTTTTAATCAGACCTTGCATACATATTTTATTAAAGATGGAATGCAAATTCTGCAAACTGGAAAATAAGAAGCTATTCTGAATACTTTGTCACTAAAGGTATTAACTTTTTCAACGATTTACGATCAAATCTACTGAGAGCATGAGTACACCTGTTTAGCATACAAATTGTTTGAAGTATATAATCCATTTCTGACTTACAAATAATCTAAATGAAACAGACATTTTTTAGTGGCAAATACCCTTTACAAAAAAAGTGAACAATGATGCAAACAAATTATGTCCTACATGATAAAGGAGAAGCCATCAAACTGGTCACTGGGACTGGAACTCCCCGAAGAGCTAAAGGAGAGAAAAATATTATTAGATTTTTGCTGCAACTGTAAGCTTTTAACAAATTCAGCAATAATTAATGAAAACATAAAATATATACCGGGATGTCCCATAAAGTATGCAATTGTTGAACTTGGCGCTATTATTTAAATGTTTCATTGGCAGCCCTGTCGTTATCATCTCTAGTAACTATGTTTTTATTTCCAATTTGATTAGCAGTTTTCTTTATTGTTGCATTTGTTGACATAGAGCAGTTTACAAATGAACAACGTGTTCTGATCGTGAAAACTTATAAAAATTTTGAAAGTGAGACAGTGTGACAATTTTGCATGGTTGAAAGAAATGAAGCACCCATCAAGTCTACAGTTCTGCTGCTGATAAAAAAAGTTTGAAACAACTGGTTCTGTTGGTGTTGTGAAAACCCCAAGGCAAAAATGCACTCAATACAATGCTCAACAAATTGCTATTGTGCAGCAAAGTAATAGTAAGTCAAGGGAAATCAATTCACTGGCATTCACAGTAGCTGAACATTCCACACAGTTCATTAAAGAATTTTGAGCAAAGACTTACATTGGAGATGTTATTGAATATAAGAATAGGTGCTTTCATTCTATGTAACTCTTTTTTTTTTTTTTTAAGTTGCTCATTTCATGCAACACCCTATATTTAGTAACAAATATGACAAATACATAATTGCTAATTGTTTAAATTTGTACATACCATAAAAGCGGTTGAGAATGGTTTGGAGGGAGAGAATGATACAAATCCCAGCTTTGACGTAATTAAGCGTTTTTAGTGCACTCTGGAAAATCCCAGTTTCAATAGGAACTATTTTGCAACCTTCTCTGGCAGTGAGAGAGTTTTTATCACTGTCAAACCGGCCTGCCAGACGAAAAACCTGGTGATTCTGAATTTATTGGTTGTTAGCAACTGCTGCTATGTGTTTGTAGGTAGCCGGAAAATTTATGTTGGTAGACTTTTCAAGCAGAAAGAATCATGATTTCATAAGAACTTTTCTCTTTCGTATTACATAAAGAAAGTTACTTCCAATTTTCATTCAAAAATAAAATATTTTGATGTTGCTACAAGTACAAATGTGTAAAGTTTACAATTTGGAAGAGGAATGTGGTACAGTAATTAGACGGAATTTCAGAGGGCAAGTTAGGTTATCAGGGGAAAATTACCCAGGAAAAATCACAGGTGTAGATGTAAAAGAGTTTGAAGTTTCAAACATGATGAAGTGAGGTAAGTTTTGGGAATTGTATGAAAAAGAAGATAAGATTGGTATCCATCTTCAAAAATTATGAAGAAAATAAAGCCTGTAAAGGACAAATTGGAACAAACAGAAAAGTTGTTGATGGAATGAAGGAATAAGTATCTAGTGTGTTCCTTTTTGTATTTTTACCTACCTACCTACCTAACAATTTTGGTTTATTTAATATTTGCTTTTTGGTTATGTAGGTACAGATATAGGTTATTCTATTCATCTTCTAAGTCAATTTTGTTCATTCATTAAAAGTCAGTTTTGTTCCTTGTTTAAAAGTCTAATTATAAGTATCGGTATTTGTGTGTTATCATTAGATTTTGTTGCAATAAAAATACAGTTCCTTTGTTTTTTCTCAATTTTATGATGCACCTGACTTTCCAAAGCGAGAGCCTTTTTTAAATAAACATTGGCAAATAAGCAACCTATTGTCCTTAAGGCAGCTAGTTTGAGCATGAGACTAAACAAAGCTTGGTAAAGCATCTAACAGTAGTTGCAATTTTGTAAATGGTACATTAAAGTGTCATGAAGGGTTAACTAACCTAAAGGGATAACACATTGCAATGCTCATAATATCAGGAACAAGATGAACAAATTGAAAAGCATTGTTACAAGTAAAAATCAAGATATTACTGGAATAACTGAGACCTGGACAGCGACAATGATACTAATCTTTCACATTTTGCTATGTACAATCAGTTTAAGCAAGACAGATTGGGTGGAGGGGTTGAACGATAAACAAAGACACTTTTACTTGTACGGAATTGATCTGAATGATAAACCTAACAATATTGAAATGAAAAAGAAACTAATATAATAATATATATAATAATAAATAAAACTAATATAATAATAACCTTTGTGTTATTTGAGTCATTTCATGTCAAGTGACCTAGTGGTCCCAGCTCAACCTTCTCTAATTTGGCCAACATTTTATAGAAGTGTAGAGATGCCTTTGAAACTCTCCATTCCCTTTCAACCATTTGCCACAGTTGGTCTTCTGAACGAGGCAGGGACAGTCTGCAAACAATGTCTAATCACATCCCACACATGTTCGATTGGTGACAGGTCAGGAGAGTATGGTGGCCAGGGAAGCATCTGTGTGCCTTGGAGAGCATGTTGGCAGATGCAAGCACTCTGCGGTCGGGCGTTATCCTGATGAAAATTTGCATTAGGTAGCCCACAAATGTAAGGGATTGCCACTGGCCGCAGCACATTATCCAAGTATGGTTGGGCCGTCACAGTGCCCTGAACACGAGCTAGAGGTGATATGGAATTGTAGGAAATGGTGCCCCAAACCATTATGCCATGTTGTCATGCGATGGGACGTCCCACATTTACTGCCAGATTAGATCTGTTTCCACGTCGACGCCTTATATGTATGCGGCGACTATCACTGGATAAACAGAAGCAGGATTCATCTGAGAACACGACATTTTGCCAGTCCGTCATCCACGTCACTCTAGTCCGGCACCATACTAAACGTTGTTGTCCATGTTGTGCGGTCAATGGCAGTCTTAGCGGACGCCGTGATTGCAGACCAGGTGCGACCAAATGATAGGAAATGGTTCTGGTTGACACGCGAACATTCAGGGTATCTTGCACCTGCTGCAGAATCGAGGAACAAGTGACTCGTGGGTCTGCTACAGCTTGTCGGTGGATGCGTCGATTAATGCGTTCTGACGTCACTCTGGCTGCCTCTGCACCCTCAATCTTACCACATTTCGTTGTTCCAACCATCTTCGGCACAGCCAATGCACCGTGCTCGCATCCATGTGGGTACGTATCCTCCAAGACAAAAACAAAATTTCTTAGATAATTCTCCAGTCTGAAATAACGATACGAATATTGCCCATTCTGCAATTTCCTTCCCTTATATCTTAGTTCACCTGCATCGGACTTACATAACTCAGTGACGTACGTCTACTCTAAAACTTGCATAAATTTCTGAACACTCCTTCTTGTTGTTGCATTTTCAATGTCGAGCAGTATATATATATACACACAGTTGGCTCTCTATTTAACGACTTTCAAGGGACCACAAAAAATCGTCCTTAAGTAAAAAATGTCCTTAAATAGAACGCTTTTAACACTACAGTGGACCATCTGGGACCGTGAAAAGCCGCCGATAAATAGAGAGAGTCGTTAAATAGAGCGACGTTAAACAGAGAGAGCCAACAGTATATATATATATATATATAGTTTCAAAGGCACTACACCTGTACAAAATTCTATCCAAATCCAAGAAGGTCGAACTGGGACTATTTGAAAAATTAGGTCAGTTGACCTGGAAAGAATCATTAATAATTTGTTTTTGCAGCAAAACTGGAAGGAAAAGTTGTTTCGGAAAAAAAGAAAAATCTGAAGCAGACTCATGTTTTAAAGCAAATCAGTTTCTAAATAAAAAATAATAATAATCTCTTGATCAGGAAATAAGGTCAATTTGTTTGAAAATCCCACCAAAAGGAAACAAAAATGTTGTGTACCATGATGTTTTAACTTAAAAAGTAACTGTATAATATTTATTTAAGATAGATAATTTTTTTCAACTGAAACAATGTCAGGGCAGGCTACTAGTCTTTCAAATTCTAAAATAAATGTACATTTTTTATGATTGCTACTAAATGCATTAAAACAATGTTAATACTTATCTACTGCCAAATAGTTTTTTAACTGGAAATCATACTTGGATTAAAATGATTGTTTAGGAAGTTTTAAAAAAAGCAAAAGGAGATGCTGAAAGGGTTGAACAACGAAAGCAGGGATCAAAGTGACCAACTGACAAAATATGGGACATTTTTTGAAAAAATATAGGACACATTTTGAAAAAATATAGGATTTATAGGACACCAAAAAATGATTTAAATTTTGCATACACATCATAAAAAAGTTATCTTTTAGTGCCACTGATGAAAATATATGAATACAAAAATTGTTAGACATATTTTATTGATTCTTTACTTCTACTATAAAAATTTAAATTTTTCACACGCAAAAAAATAAATAAAAACGATAATATTATGGGAAATAGCAATTTATTTCAATTAAAAATCAAAATGGTTTAGCAACAAATTACATAGAACTGCTGACTCTTGCAGAGCAGTTTTTAAATTTTTTATTACCAGCATCTATTACGGCTTGCCCCGTCTCAATGTCAATCACCCATTACATTTGAGTCCTAAATTTTAATTTCGTATTTGAATCATCTATCACTGCCTGAGCTGAATTAATGCTTTCCTCATAACCTTTTAGTTTACCTCAAGACTATTTTTTTCTTACATCATTCGATTTAGGTTTTATATTTTTCCTTCTTATTTCTTCCAGTTTTTTTTCTTTCTGTTCCTTTTATTTCAAGTGTGGTGCTTTGCACAACTGGATCATTTTTTTATTTACATCAATATTTTTCACAGGGTGTTTTACCGAGTCTTTTATCACTCACAGAGCAACAATTGCGTCTAAACTCATGTTTGGTTTGTCACTAGTTACAATTCTTTTGTTAGCCTCTCTTCTCAGAAGTCTGGTCATGAGAGAAAGTCAGAACAGCCTTAACAAGTTTGGACGAATTAGAGTAGCGCAGCTTTTCATACTTCAGATTAAAGATGAAATTCCAATACTTATTGATGGGGTTATCTGCTACATTCTTAAGAATATCTTCGTCATCGATGTACATTAGGGTATATCCAAAAAAAATTTTTTTGTTGAGTCGCACACCTTCATATTTTCCTTTTTATGTCAAAACAATTGTAAAATATGTCATATAATTTTAAAAACGGCAAGCCATGCTGACTTGCTTCTGAAATTCTGAACCAGCACTTACGTACTAGGAGGAATAGAGAAAACATTTTTTTTGAAAATTGGAAATTTTATCCTAGTAAAACACTGTTTCTATAGCCCCATATGTACAACAAAAACATTTATCCAAATTAAAAGCTATTAAATTATACAGTAGAAGGCCTTTTTTCAAAAAATTGAATTTTTCTATTTTTAAAAAATATACATAAATTTATATTAAAAATCAATTTCAAAAATTATTAGCAAAAACATGTTTAAATCAACATTTTCAAATGAATAATAAAAAAATAATTATATTTAAAATGAAAAATTCAACTGAAACCTAAAAAAAAAACCATATTTTTGAGTACTATGTGGGAGACTTAAATATTGCATGAGAGCAAAATCTCCTACTTAATGCTAATTACCTATTTTTATTATTTATATTTTTCAGCTTTATAATTTCTAAAAATTTACCTTATGTTTTTAAATATATACATATAGAAAAATATTATTTTTTTGAAGAAAATTATAAATTTTAGGCTAAGTGCAGGATACTTTAATATTTTTTAACTTGAATAAATGTTTTTGTGGTACATTTGGGGCTATTTATCAACATGAAATTTCAAATCTTTTATTAGATCTAACTGAAGTAAATTTTCACCAGTTTTCCCTTTAAGAGCTTCTTTTTTGATGAAGCAGGGCATAACTTTCAATGAAAGGTCATATAGCTCGTTATGCGTAAGGTATAAAATTCCTCTGGGGTACCAAAAATATAGGATTTTTATTGGAAATATAGGATTTATAGGAAATATAGGATGGTTTTTGACTTTTTTTTTGAAAAATATAGGATTTATAGGAAATATAGGATGACTTTGATCCCTGCGAAAGAAGCATGAAAAGTGCTTCAATATTTAATGTACTAAAAGTTATAAATTTTCTATTTAAGAAATATCAGAAAATATAGAAAAGCTTACTTACCAATCCATTTCAAATATGAATTCAGCATGGATATTACGCCTTTAATATCCCAAACATATGGATAAAGATCATATAGTAAAGAACGGTTAGGACAAAATGTTAAACGCATTAGAAGTTTTCCAACTGCTTGAGTCATGGTATCATATTTGGCAACTCTGTTATACCACTCTTGTATTTCAGGATTTTCCATTACTGCTCCAACCTTTTTTCGAGGATTTGAAGATTGGCACAGTAAATATCCATGGGATTTTAACCAATGGAATTCTTGTAAAATTTTGAGTCCTTGCTTCCCATGTTCAAATGGCAAGTAGAATAAATCACTTAATAAAACAACATCACTTTCAAGCAGTTGTTTTGATTCACTATCACAACTAGTAGGTGATACATCTACAGGCTCTGTCTGCATTTCTTCAGCTACGTCTTCTTTATTTACACTATCAGTTAAAGGTTCAGATTTCAAACTGATATCACTTCCACTAGCTATTGTTATATCACTTTCACTATTCTTAGAAGAACTTTTAGGAGAACCCTTTGGTGAAGGCAAAGGATTGCAGTCCATTGGCTCACTTTCCTTTGATGCAATTAATGAATTAACCAATTCCTTAGAAAGTGGTTGGAATGAAGAGTCTAAACTTGGGCTTCCTCTACCTGAAGGGGTTGGGGTTGTAACAGAAGCAGTAGAGAAACATGCAGTAATTACTGGAAGAGGACATGCGGGTATAGGTGTAGGAACTAATGGAGCACTAATGCTTCTTCCAAAAGCAGTTTTTGCTTTGTAAAATTCTGGCAACCAATCTTGAATAGCAATTTTTAAAGCAATTTTTGGGTGGTACGTGTTAGGATTGACATGCGATGGAATGTCATCAATATCTTCATTTTCAGTCTCTAGTTTAATATCAGCACTAACAGAATCACCTTTAAAAAGAAACAAAAAATAAGAATCTATGACACAAATAAAAGCTTTGTTTCGAATCTTTGTAATAAATGAATTTTACTCACTCAAATTTAGTTCCCTTTTGGCATCAACAGTACATTTACTCCACTGAGACAATGTATGAATAGCAATAAAGTTTGTTTCATATTCGCAGTTAGGATTTGTAAGCACTCCACGCAGGCGAGGAATAAGCTCAGTTGATCTTCCACAATATGGACCAAGATAGAGTCGCTTTTGATCATAGTCATTAGCATGTAAGTTATCCCATATAAGAGGAGGACGCCTGAGAACTTCAGTAAGTTCCTGAATAGAGTCAATAGTGATTTCCTTTGATATGACTTTCGGACCTACAAGATTACAATCAGAGGTTTTATTTAGGATACAGTCCAAACTTAATGTCAATCAGTATATTACAATAGAGATACACAGTAAGAAGTTCAAGAAAAACAGTTGCATACCAACCATCTTTAAAGGAAACACAAACAGTAAATTTTATTTAAAAAAAAAAATGAAATTAGATTTTATAATAAAAAACAGGAGAGATAGGCTAAAAAAGATTCAAAGAATCAACTTTTCAGATACTTTTTTGTGGTAATTTTTAACTTTAATTTCAAAGGACTCTTATTAGAAGACAATAAATGAGCAGGGGTGCCCACTGTCCAAACAGTGGCCTGAAAACCTTCTTAAGTACTATGGAGTACCCCTCCCCCAAAGAATGAGCTCCAAAAAAAGAAAGCTTAGAGCTCCACTCTTGAAAACTTCAGCGCCTGGACCATGGACAGGGAGTTCATGGTTATACCCCTCAGAGGTGCCTATGAACCACTCATGGTCCCAACAATGTGACCGAGAGTCAAGGCGAGCTCCTAGTCAAGTTTCTCACTGCATACTTTTGCCCTCCCTATCATTAGTGAGAACAGGACATTTGTTTATTTGCAAACACACAGGCTGAAAGAAAATTTTATTCTCTACATTTTTGCTTATTCGGGTTTCCTTCTTTTTTTATTGTTTGTTTTTTTTCCCTTTTTCCTTCCTTTCTATTTTCTTTTTTTTTTTTTTTTTTTGTGGTGTAAGTGCTTTGATAGTGCCCCCTCCCCCAAGGCACAAGCCCCTAGTTTATGACTAGTCTGATGACATGACCTCTCGTCGAACCGGATGAGCATCTCTGAAATAAAAGAGTTAATGCAAAAGTAGCCACTGAAATAGCTTAATTTTTGTAAACTGCTGCGAATAAAAAGAAAAGGGATGTAATTATATAACACATGAAAGAAATTTAGTAAAAAAAAATTAATTTCCAAAACATTGAAATAGAATACAATTGTACTCTACAAAACAAATAACATACTATTTAGTGAGCAAATGATAGACAATTCTGCCATGCAGAGGTCGAAATTAGCATCAATATTTAATTTGGTAGCAATTACTAAATTAAGTTGGTTAGATGCCTTAATCTTGCAAAGAATTATGCATAACTGTATAAAATGAACGTAAAAATCCTAAAATGTACACAGAACAAAGTTATCGCTAGTGCATGTTAATATAAAGAATTGGATGCCAATCCCTTCTCCAAGAATGAAATAATTAGCTAATAAACTTAATTTCAGATTCAAATGCTATTTATTTTATACATTATGGCAATAAGCAAAAAGGGCATACAACATATAGCACCTCAATGTAAATCTATAACTACTGGTTTGTCGAAAATATGGCAAAATAAAACAAATGCTAAACAACAGGAGATAAAAATATTTGACACTAAAGCAGCAAATTTCAAGTTAAAACGAAGTTCCGTAGCAAATCCCTCTTTTTACTTCCTTTTACAAAAAAGGAAGTATTTTATTTGCGAAAAAAATTTCACTCAAAAATCGACCTTAATTTCCATTTTACTCATCCCCGAATGAATATTGAGTTTTTTTTTGACTCGACCACACATGGATAAGTGCCTAAGAACATATAGACACGCGAAATATCCATAATGAAGATTCCCGAGATAATTACAATGCATTTTCTCGTGACGTCTGTATGTACGTATGGATGTGCGTATGTGCAGATTATGTTGCATAACTCAAGAACGGTAAGTCCTAGAAAGTTGAAATTTGGTACCTAGACTCCTAGTGGGGTCTAGTTGTGCACCTCCCCTTTTGGTTGCATTTGGATGTTTCTAAAGGGGTCTTTTGCCCTTTTTTGAGGGGAAATCATTGTTAATTTTGATGTAAATTTAAGTGGTGCTATAATTTGGCGGACACTTGGCGATATATCGCCAGTCTTTTGGTCGCCAAGTTTTGTCGCCTGCTTGGCGACAAATTTGGCAATTTTTTTTTAATTTGTTTTAATTTGGCCACTGTTTGTTATATTTAGAGAGTAAACTATTGAATCACATTAAAATTGCCAGTAATGGGGAAATGACATTAAATTGGAGTAAAAGGAAGTCATGTGATGCACACATCAGCTCTGTTTTGTTTGTTTTTTTTTTGGTAGGGGGGGGGGGATGCGGATAATAAAATAAGGCATTAATATGGATCATTAGTTATTGCATTTTGTACAATTCAAGAAATTACTAAAAGAAGGATTAACTAGAAATAGATGCTAAAAGATTGCTGCACCAGTACAATGCACTAAAATTCCCTAAGCTTCTTTTCCATACGAAAAACACAATTAAAATAAATTAATGTACAATAGTTTACACCTAGAAATGTCAAATCGGCATAATTGTCACGCACCATGGTATCAGGGTTAAAAATCATATCAGATGGATAAAATGGAAGTAACTTAGGGCATATAACCTTGTATGCGTAGATTGAAGATAAGAATAGGGGGGAAGGGAAATGGCATTTAATTCAGGCCAGATTTTTGGAGAAAAATAGTGTACAAGCAGAGTAAGTGTTAGACAGGAGGATGCTATTAAATGCATGAAAAATATTTTTACAGGTAAATAATAGAATTAATTGAGACACATTAATAACTACCAATGATTTAGTAACAAAAATAAAGAAAAAATAAATAATTTCTTGAAGCAAAAAATAAATGGGCAGATTAAAGGTAACAAGGGCTAAAATAGCTTTAAAGTTTCAGAAGAATAAGAATTCTTCCAGGATGCAAAAGGATTGGAATCTTAAAGTCAGCGCGCCTTTTTCGGCCATGCACGTGTTTGATGCTGGAATGTTTCCAAAACACATTCATTTTTCACATGCATAAGTTTGGAATGATAAAACTTCTTTTTAACTACAAGAAATATGTTTAAAAGTTATCCCCCCCCCCCCCTCTACCTTTTCGGTCACTTCTCATCAGATTTGATCAATCTAAAGAACAACCGGAAGTCTTTAAAAAAAAAGCAAATTTCAGCGATAACATGGAAAACATTCATGCCTGAATATAAATAACATTCAAAAATTGTAAATAAAGGAATGAAGAAAAAAGTAACATTTATGTGATTTTCTTAAGTTATAAACTGACTCAATCCAACTAAAATGGATTTCTGATTCACCCTTGCACAGAATGCATATGTGTGGCTACTAATGGCTGAATATTAAGTAGGTACAAATGGAAGCACATGAAACTGGACCACAAATGGTGGACAGAGTGCTTGAGGTTTTCATCTGAGTGCATTACCACATTTCGGGCATGAGGTAAGGATGCTGATAAGGAATGGAAAGCTGAAAGGACAAGACAGTGAAAAGGGAAGCATTCCAAGGGGGCCCACCACACAGAATAAAAGGAAAGAGAGAAATGAACAAAAGGCATGTGCTAGTGATATATCCAGCTGGAATTACATTATGTGGTGGAAGAGGGGGGGGGGGACATGAGGATAATTTCAGGAAGTCTTTCTGTGATCTAGAAGCAGATATTTGAAAACAAATCTTTTGAAACTGGGAGCTGGGCATTGAGGAGAGACGCAAAGTTAAGCGTCAGAATGATGACTGGGATAAAAATTGAGGTTGACAAAACAAAATTGATGGCTGCAAAATACGACTAATAACCATTTGTTTTCGAGCACATGAGTATGGTAAAACTTAAACAAAAAAGATAGCAAAATTAAATTTAATGAAACATTCCTTGATACTGGAGGTGACATGACATTGCATGAATGGCACTTGAAAATAAACATTTCAGATGAATTTAAGGGCTTGGAGAAAGAATGTGATACGCCACATGATGTGAATTTTTCAGTAGGCCAATTTCCAACTTAAAAAACTATTTGTAGAATTTTTCAAAGGTATTATACATTCTGTATCCTGCAAAACTAAAACAAGGTATGTTTTTCTCCAAATAACATAATCCATTGTCATGTTTATTTGAATTTTAGCTATGAGAAACAAAAATTTTGATCAAAAAGGCACTCATTGTGGCTTGTCACATTTCTGCCACAAGCCCTTCAGTTTTATGTGTTTCTTTTAAAAATGCAATCAGTTTAACATAATGAATAAATAACTTTCTTTAGAATGATTATCCGTATGATGAAGGAGCAAGTAGCACATAATCACTGATTTTTGTTTTCAACTTTTGTAGAAGCCTGACAAGAGGCCATGTCAGCCTACACTGAAACTAGGGGCCCATGCCTTGAGAGGGCCCATTGACACTAACGCAAAAGAAAGAAAGGAAAAAAAGTAAGAGAAAATAAGAAAGGAAAATAAAAAGGAAGAAAAAGGGAGGGGGAACAAACAAGCAACAAGCAAACAAAAAGAAAACTCTGAATAAGCGAAAACGTAAAGAATAAAATTTTCTTTTAACTCCAGTGTTTGCAAAAAAAAAATATTCTGCACTAACTTATGATCAGGAGGGTAAAAGTGTGTGGTGAAATAAATGTTGATTGTTCCGTGCATGCTACCTTTTGCATATATATGTATAATACACTATATGACCAAAAGTATTGGGACACTTTCAAAAATTCACATTTTTAGATTTTTCAAGAAATAAGAGACCAATTAATGTGTACCTTTTGTCACATAAAATATGTGCTCCAGTTGTCATTTACCAATAAAACTTACATCACACTCTCATTTCGAGGATCAATAACAAATTGAGGAAAACAAAGATGATTTTTGATCATTGTTCATCGTAAATAGCTGATAGGCTGTAAATTTTAGAAATTAGTTAGCTTACTATGAACAACTAGTTTACATACTTTAAAGAAATTATCACAGATATTCACAAAGATATAAACACTTCATTCAAAACTATGAATTTTATTTGAAGGTTTTTGCTCATAACACACAACTTTTTCCACCAAACCTTACCAAACTTTCAGAAAACTTAGCAGCATACAAGAGAAGTATAATACAAAAATTTGAAATTAAAATTTTGAAAATTTGATGAAATATAGATATTTAAAGCAATTAATTTTTCACTGCGATTGCGTGAAAGATAGTAATTTTTAACTTCCATAATCTAAAACCCAACTAGATTCCTCAACACATCCCCTCAGAGCAACAGTAAATTATCTGATCCCAGAATACCCCCCCACTAAGATATCTTACTATTGCTCTGAGGCGACGACATGACAAAATTCCAGTTGAACAGCTTAAAGATTCAGAAAGTTATCGCAGATCTAATGAGCCAAATTTAATTTGTGGATAGGTGTCTTATCGTGAGGGACCGTTCGCAAATGATTTGTTTTTATCATGAATAACACAGAACGATTGCAGCAAATGTTGTAACATGCGAATGACCACTCACGATACGTTGCCTATCCAAGAATTATTGAAATTCGGCTTATTAGATCTGATAACTTTCTGAATTTTTAAGATATTCAACTGAAATTTCATCATGAGTGGAAGAATCTAGTTGGGCTTTAGATTATGAAAGTTATAAATTGCTATCTTACGTACCTGTGCAGTAAAACATTGATTGCTTCAAAAATGTCCATATTTTATCAAACTTTAAACATTTTAATTTTAAATTTTAGTTTTATACTTCTCTTGTATGCTGTCAAGTTTTCTGTAAGTTTGGTAAGCTTTGACAGAAAACTTTGCTCGTTATGAGATAAAAGCCTTCAAATAAAATTCATGGTTTTGATGGAAATGCTTATATCTTCACAATATCAGTGATACTTTCTCGAAAATATGTAAAATAATTGTACATAGCAAAATCTAACTTCTGAAATTTACAGCATATTCTCAGCTGTTTACGATAAATGATCAAAAAACATTTTTGTTTTCTTCAATTTGTTACTGATCCGCAAAATGCTAGGGTGATATACCTTTTATGTCAAAATGACAGCAGGAGCATACATTTTATGTGAGACAGGTTACAAAGCAATTGGTCTCTTATTTCTTGAGAAATCCTTAAAAAAAACATATTTATTTTAAATCCTTAAAAATTAAACTCAATCAGTTCATTATGATGTAAAAATATTTTTATTAAGAATGATTGTAGCTATGGTGAAGGAGCAAGTTGTGTGCTTAAGACCAAACTTTTAGCCCTGGCTTTGGCGGGGCTAAAAACTTACTGCTTAGCCAGTATCTATAAGAGTCAGGCAGGTCAGATACATGCCATTTTTGATTTTGCTAAAAATTCTAAAGTGGTTTCTTTGAATGATTTTAGAAGACACATTTTTTTTCTTCCAAAAAAAATTTTTCTGATCCACAAAAATTTCGAAAAATGGTCCCAGCTTAGGGTTTTTCTCAAATCGACATTTTTTAATATTCAATTATCTCTGCATATTGAGCATCAGCAAAAGTAATCTTTGTGATTGGGCTAAGTAATCTTGGCAGGGGTGGCTAAATTGTGCCGAAGAAAGTGAAAATGTGTCATGTTTGAGGCATCCTAGTTCCATGCACTGAGGTTCAACCATAGTTTTTGCGAGCAATTTGAGTAGTGATATATATAAATTATTAAATAGGCTCATTAAATGCATGGTAAATGCTCACTGCTGCGAAAAAATAGCAGTTTTGTCTTCAAAATATGATAAAAAGTGTACTTTTTAGGGGCTTGTATCTCAGTGCACTGAGGGTCAGTATAGAATTTATTGCCTGCATTTCAAACTACAGTATGTGTATTCTCACAATCAAGTGACAGAACTATGGGCAAATTCTTTCAAGAACACAACACGTATTTCAAAACAGTAAAATCACCTATTTAGTTTTCAATTCAATCAACATATCCGAGTTTAAACTTTCCTCCCAGGACTTCCAGATACTATTTAAAAAACTAGTATGATCAAAAAATTACCATAAAAGAGTTATTGACTTGCAAATAGACTGATTATGCTTACTCCCATACTTTACATTATGATAACTGGAAACAAAATAAGAAAAAAGTTATTGTGGTAAAAACATAATTAATTTGTAACACTTTTTGAAGGTGTTTTAGGTATATTTTTGATTATTTTAATTAAGCTAGCATTTTTTCTTTTGTACTGTACACTATAGTTCGTTCATTCACATTCATTTAGGCTGTACACTATAGTGACAAAAATTATTTTCTCTGCACTAAATTACCATGATAGCAAACAATTACTAAGTTATATTTTATTACTTCTGATAAAAAGCAATACTATGACATTATAAAACGAGGGTATGGTTGCCTAACTGACTAGTGGGACAGTACAAAAAATGTGAGACAAAGCATTGTAGCTTGAGTACAACTAACTGGATGCTTCGTTAAACTCTTATGCAGTTTCCTCATTTTGAAGTGCATTTTGTGAGCCTGCAAAACCATTGCCCATAGTTATGTCACTTGTTTGTGAACAGACATACACTCTAGTTTGAAATGTAGGCATCAAGTTCTATACTAACCCTCAGTGCACTGAGATACAGGCCCCTAAAAAGTACATTTTTTATTATATTTTGATGTTTTCTTTCACTTTGCTGCTAGTTATCATATTATAAAGTATGCGAGTATGCATAATCAGTCTATTTGCAAGTTTATAACTCTTTTATGGTAAGTTTTTGATCATACTAGTTTTTCAAATAGTATCTGAAAGTCCCGAGAGGAAAGTTTAAACCCAGATATGTTGACTGAATTGAAAACTGAATAATTTATTTTGCTGTTTTGAAATACGTATTGTGTTCTTGAAAAGAATTTGCCCATAGTTATGTCGCTTGTTTGTGAAAATACATACTCTAGTTTGAAATGCAGGCATCCAGGTCTACACTGACCCTCAGTGCACTGAGATAAAGGCTCATGAAAACTACTCTTTAGCATTTTCCGATACAAAAACTGCCTTTTTTGGCCGCGCAGAAGGTGAGCCATTCAACTAATGAGGGTATTGAATAATTTATATATATTCTTACACAAATTACTTACAAAAACCATGTTGAGCCTGAATGCAGGGAACCAGAGGGCCTCAAACATGGCCCTTTTTCATTTTTTCCAACAAAGTTTAGCGACCCCTGAAAGGCTGTACTGAAGGTCAGCCACAAAATTTACAATACATTTCAATTTAGGTACTAAACGTCATACTGTCAACACAAGAATTTTTTTGCATGATGCTACACAGAAATAATCGTATTTTAAAAAAGGCTGATTTGGAAAAACCTCTACGTCGGGCTCCAATTTACAAATTTTTACAGGTCCCCAAAAAAATTTTTGGAGGAAAAGAAAAAATACCTATCTTCTTAAATCTTTAAAAGAATCCATCATAAAAATTTGAGCAAAATCAAAAATGGTGTATATCAGAACACCCCGTTTCTGCCCGGTTCCTATAAAAACTGGCTTAGAACATCCCATTTCTGCCCAGTTCTTATAAAAACTGGCTCTCAACACCCAAGCTTTGCCTTTAATTTAAGAATTGAACAGCACCATGTCTGCAGACTCTTGCTGGTGAGATAAATTTTCTTTATCTCAACCAGTTTCTCGGCACTCAGCTTCAATGAGATGACATCTGCCTCCAGCTTGGTTATTCTCTATTCCAGACTGATAAGTCCAAACAAAGACAAAGCTGCAGCATCTGGATGGGAAAATCTGGCTATTGGTATATTTCATGCACCAATTTTTGTTTTAACTTTTCCAACGGGTCATTTTCATGAGTTTTTATGCAAAATTTCATATAAAAATCAGAATAAAAAAAGAAAAATATGGAAATTAAAAGAAAATTCTTTTGAGATGCAGGCTCCTTAAATCCAGAGCCCAAAGTAATTTTGCATCAAATTTTATGGTTGAAGTTGCTATTAAGTTTTCCAGAAATTATAGATTGTCAGAAACAAAAAATAGCATTGTGATTGCATTGCATATTTGTGAAATACTTAGGTATGTATCTGAAATGCTGCTTAGCATTAGTCTTGTAAAAGTCTTTATGTGTTGAACTGCATTAATGAAAAATTTAAAATATATATATTATTTTTTAAAATGACTTACCAGTCCACATAACATCAATATCCAAATGCAGCTTTTGTCCAATAGTATTCAAATACTCTGAATTTTGTACATTAGGGATTGCTCTAGCAGCACAATATTCTATGAGAAAACATAAAAAATAATTGTAATGCACTTTAATTTACAACTTAGATTTATTACATCTTCAAAGCAAATAAGAATAAAATGAAAAATTAAAAACATCGTATTGATAAAACATAATATTGATTTGTAGTAAACAACTTTTTTGTTTCACATTGTACTGGTTTAATACAGCTGGAAACAGCATTCTACAGGGTTTTTTTTTTTCCCTTCCTGAAAAATAATTAAGGAAATGTTTTGCAACAAATTTTTCAAGAAGTCAATGTTATCAATCCCCCTAAATCCAGCAGGGAAGAAATTATCTTCAAAAACATGAAACCACATCAAGATGGATTGTTGAACCACAGCATTCATTTTAAATTGTTGACCTCCCAATAGTTTCTTTTAAGGTCGAAAGTGATGGAAATCACTTGAAGTAAAGTCGGGACTGTAAGAAGGGTGGTCCAATATCTCGCAATGAAAAAATCTTATCACACTCGTTTCATTGGCGAGACACATTTTGGTCAGAGCAGCCATCTTCTAACCAACATTTTGTTGTGTTAGCGGACACTCAGCTCCATCTACCAGTACCACTTCAAAGTTCTGATCATCTATGTAATCTTCAGTGTGATTTTTATTCATGCAGATAATCTGCACACCCATCACAGCTCTTATCTTACATTTTTAAAACCCCTTGTATTTGCAAGATATAACTGCAGCCTTAAAAACATGGGAACCCGAATTTTGTGAAGTATTAGTTAATTGTTAAAATCAGCAAGATGAAATGTTTTTAAAAAATTTAAGCACAACTCCATGAATTTCTAAACAATTCAAGCACCATTAGCTTTTAAAACTAATATTTTCAAGCACTGGAAACTGATCTCCCTGCCCCCCCCCCCCTTCCCCAAGTACTCTTTAAGGTTTTCAAAAGCATATAAATCTTTAGTTAACTTATTTGAAAAAGTATCATTAAGTGAACACTTTCAATCTGGAAACTTCTTTTGGTAAAATACGATAGGTCAGTTCACCCAATCAAGGCTGAAGTAATCCTGAGTGGCTTGCGTTCCCTCAGACATGAAAGAGATGCAGCAGACTAAGATCAGGGTCTTCCTCTTATATTAACACACATAACAATGAATTTTAAATAAGCCTAGTACGTGAAATTCAGTTTTATTTATAAAACAATGATGGAATTGGTGAGATATTTTCAAAAAGAGAACAATTTTATACCTTGACCTTAAAATAGGTCAAAAAACTGTACATTGCAGAGTGCACAATCAAATCATACAAGTTTGCATGCATACACAAGTTATTTTAAGGAGAAGATTTGATATTCTACTTGGGCAAGAATCCTGCCACACTCTAAATTTTAGACCTTACTTTAAACGTTAACAGATCTAAGCTATTTGAACAGAAATTATTAAACAACATTCAATATCAGATTTGAGGGAGAAATGGCAAAAATTCTTTTTTAAATGCACGACAACGAACAAAATATAGTTGACCTAAAAATTGTAGATATCTTCAATAACTTTACCTGTAGGGCAGAAGATAAATTTTGGATGAGACAGATATTCATATATCTCATTTGAAACTGCAACTTGAGCATGAGCAAAGGATTGATATACTTCTTTGTCTGTCTCACTAATTTCAGGTTCAATGTCATCAAAAAGCAGAGCAAATGCTTTGCATCCAAACTGACGTACCTGCAAGAAAATATTTTGTTTAGGACCAAATTGTTTGGATAAAATAAATTTTTGATAACATAAACCGAGATCACATTAAGTGAAGACTACTGTATGTATTTAATTTTGCACTGATATGTCCAGCAGTAATAGATATGATTTGTCCAGAACAATGTACATTCTAAATTTTTTGTTTAACATCAAAAATGATTGCAATTTTGTATGATTTATTCTTAATAATTCATGTTGCTATAACTTAAATGAAAAAAAAAAAAACAATAATAATGTTTTGTTTGTTTTTTTTCCCCAAAGTTCTGTCTGAAGTGGTTTCAAACAAACAACTCTTGATGTCTGATCCAATCTACTTTTTTTCAGATTCCAGCAGGAGAAACACAGCTCTCTTCATTTTTAGAAATAAAATGGATTTAAACTCATAATCCATACAGTTGAGTCTTGACTTACACGAGGGATACGTCCCAAGAACCATTGCCTAAGTCAAAATTACGCAGTGTGGAAGAGTATGTATATGAATTTTTCTATAAACATACCCAATAATTTAAGACATTTGCAAACACTCATCAAACCATTTTAAACCATTGTTATTACCATATTTGTTATATTTTACATAAGGAACTGAATGCTCTCTGTATTTAAAAAAAAAAAAAAAACCTGTATTATTCAACAGAAAATACTGTTACAATATACAAAATCAATGATCAATGGGAGATGGAGACATAAAATAAAACAGTATGGTATGTGTAGTATGTAGTAACAATAAAATGCTGCAGTAAAATATTTATAACATTAAAATAAGAAGATAATGATTTATGTTGCTTAATCAGATTGATATTTCGATATATTTCTAAATACAGTAGCTTCACTTTTCTTTTATAACCTTTCCATCGATAGTGACAGGGGCAGATACAGACTAACATTTTAGAGGGGGTCACCTGAAGAATTATGCAGCCCCTCCCTCATGAATAAACCAATGGTTTTGGGTAAGAAAAATTTCTGAAACTGCTTGACGGCCAATAAAAAGCACCAAATTAGCCAATAAGGCACTTAGTAAAGCATTAAAGGTATTAACTAATTTCATAAACAATAAAAAAAGGTAATATTTCATATTTACTTTAAAAAATAATTCAAAGACTAGTGAAGTCGTTTACATTTTATTCATACACTGTTTTGAACACAATGTAAATAGATAATATTGTCAACTGTTTTGGGAAGGGGGTCATGACTCCTCTCCCCCCTAGTATCCTCCACTGTCTGACTCCCCTCTTGTAGGTCTTTATAGTTCACAATACAGGAACCGCTTCTATTTAAATAATGTGTGCATTTTGCTTCGACACTACTATGTGAGCTTCAATACTGAATTTTCGTTGACTTTTAATTGTACGTATGGAAGATTCACTCATATTTTCTTGCCATGCTACCTTCAACGTATTTTTTAGTTGTTCTTAAAATGAACTTGTTTTAGTTCCAAGAATCTTTGCCTTCTTTTGAACTGTCAGAAACTTCTTTTTCTTTCCAACTTCACAAATTTAAGAAGAAATAGCAAAATAAAAGTGTCATTATACAGGGTGTTTCTCTCTTAGGCAAAACTTTAATGGGAGATAGTACACGTCTGAACAAACAATATAATGGCAAAAATAAGGGTCCCAAACGTCTTCTGAAGGAGATAGGCATCATTAAAGTTTAGGGTCCAAAATTTCAAATGCTCATAAAAAACAGAAAAAGTGGTCAATTCGTTTGCGGTTTTGACTTAAATTATTCTTTTGATCAGTATTTTCTAGAAAATAAATACTGAAGATGTAGTTGGAAAAATGCCGATAGAGGGCACTTTAGACTTTGGAGTAACGAACAACAATTTTTTTCTGCTATTTTTGAATCTCATTAAATGTTTTCTAATGCTTGGACTAAATTTTGAGCTCAAAATCTAAACTGTTGGGAGTGGTTAAGTAGCAAAAACTGAACTGTCTTCAAAGGTTGCACTTTGTCACAAAAAAAATGTATACATCAAGAATAAATGGAGCTGCAACCAACAAACTCGGCAGGAATGTAGTTTGGTAAAAGATTTGAATTTCATCGCCAGTGACGAAAGGGTAAGCGTGATATGCGCACACAAGATGCGCAGATAAGTACGATTAAAAGTGTGAAAGCTTGTGTCAAAGGGCACTTCAAACAAAACTGTCGAGTTGTAAAGACGACCTTTAAAGATATACGAAGAATTGTTAAACTTTTTAAAGGGACGTACAGTAGGTCTCAGAGAAGCAGGTTAGTAGTACGCATGTATCTGCCGCCACCTCGGCTCGAGCGATATGGTAGTAGCTTAGTGCTGTTAAAAAAAATGAATCACTTCATCGCAGTCTTTTAAGGTATTCTAGAAATAGAAATGAGCACGAAGATCGCACTTCATAAGAGTGCCCACTACCGTATCAATAAGGTCGCTAACATTAGTTCCATGCCTTTACGGCATGGAACTAATGTTAGCGACCTATTACTTTTACTTGATATTATTACTTTCCATTTTTATTTACCCTTTACCTTGATACTTTTACTTTCCAAGAAACTGATAGTATCAAGAAGAACAATCCTGAGTAGACTGAAAGTCACTGGTATCTCAAACTGGCGTCCATTAGGATGGATTGGATTTTCTTCAATTGGATTTTTGCTGCATTTGATTAGCTGGGTTGTGACATCCAGGAGACATGTTATCTTCAATGATGAATCCTGATTTAGTCCCAGTGGTCATGGGTAAATCCATATTTCACTCCATACGACGCCATGTTTTGTCTTGTATAGCTGCTAGAGGAGGCTTTACAACTTATGATTTTGTAACCTTTATTGCCTCATAACTTCTCAATAAAACAATCTTTTGTTCTGAATCTGTAATCATTTCTTTATCTTGTCATAGGTCACATATGTTTTAAGTTTCATGAAGATCGCTTGTTTTGTTATGGTTTTTTTTTTTTTTTTTTTGTGTGACAGTGTATTTCAACTTCTGAACACAGTTCAGTTTGTGTGACTTAATCATGCCCAATGATTTTGATTTCGTGCTGAAAATTAAGTTTAAGTCCAAGCATTAGGAAAAATCTAATGAGATTCAAAAATAGCGGCAAAAAATAGTTGTTCGTTACTCCAAAATCTAAATCGCCCTCTATCAGCCTTTTTTAAACTACATCTTCAAGCTTTATTTTCAAACAAATACTAATAAAAAGAATAATTTTAGCAAAAACCGCAAACGAATCGACCAATCTTTCCATTTTTAATGATCATTTTAAATTTTGGATCCTAAACATAAATGCCATCTATCTCCTTCGGAAGACATTTGGGAACCTTATTTTTGCCATTATATTTTTTGTCCAGATGTGTACTATCACCCCAAAGATTTGCCCAACAGCTCAGAAACACCCTGTATTTCATCATTTATACTAGAAATGGAAAAAAAAATGAAGGTGGATATTTATATACACTACCCAAGTGATGTTAAGACAAGTAGTACTATGTAAAAACTTCCACTATCAATAATGCTAAAGGGGAAAAAGTTCAATCTAGAAACCAATATTTAGTAGCCAATAACAAAGTTGATATTTACACATCACAAAAAATAAAATACCCTTTTAAAAGATTCGTGTTCCGCTGGAGAAATCTGTGTTAGCTATAAAAATTCGTTACTTGTGAAAAATCGTGTTATAGCCATTTCAAGCAAGTTAAATATTGTTGTAGGGAGAGTCCACTGTACTTAGTTCTAAAACTTGGAAAAAATACATAAATGAGCTCTTGATGCAACTCTACCTACAAACTAAACAAAGGGTTTCTCAATCCTCAGGGTTCAGTCCTTTTTTCCCCAATCACTCCCATCCTGTCTCAGAGCAAAAATTAAAACGGAGGGAGCAAGTTTAATTATTGGCTAAGAAAAACTTGGGCAAAGAGCTCAAATCACCTGACTCAACAACAACGAATGACTGACACTTTTTACGTGAAGCTCAAGTCACCTGACTCAACAACGAATGTCTGACACTTTTTGCGTGAAACTAACAAATCAAACCTGATTTTTTCCAATGCTTTTATTTAAAATCTATCACGTGACATGGGATCTTTCTTTCAAGAATGAAAGTCTTCACTCCCTCCATTTTATCTCTTCTCAATAATCTGAACCATACAATTGCAGATTAATTTCAAACCTCCATCACTTCAAATCAAAATCATGCCCATAAAATTATTAAAAGGTAAAAAAAAATAGTGAGAGGCATCTCCAGAATACTGTGAGTGATAAGGAAAAATAGGGCTGCGTTTAGAATCAAGAGGACATTTTACATAAGAATTGGCAAAAATCATTATATATTATTTCTGTAGCCTGTTTTTTGTTCCTACGTGAGAACTTCAATTCTTGATTGATTTCTTTGATTTAAACCTCATTTTAAAGCTTATCATGCAGGCTAATGACGAAAAATAGACCCACGGTTTAAAAATTGTTTTTCCTGTCAAAAAAACCTGTTTTAAAGCACCCGACTCAGGTTTTCAGTTAAATTTATAAGTAACTTGCTCCGTGACCGACAGAGATGAATTGCACGATCGGCAGAGCGTTCAAATGGTAACCAGAAGAACGAGTGTTCAGGTCCGCCCTGATGATCTGAATCCAAAAAGTAGATAACTGTTGTGCATAACATGAACACATGAAAACAATTCATAACACAAGTGAGGTAATAAATGTGATGGAAATGCTCCTTGCAGAAACGAAACCTTGATGCAACCGGTAGCTAAATTAGTGCTTAGTTGGATTTTTGTTTTGTTTTTAAAGCTTTGGCCCCCGGTCAGAAAACTAAAGCATAAGGTAAGCGAAAATATAAGTATCAGGTTTAAGATTTTAGACTACAAATTGAAGTTTTTTGCTTCAAAAAAAAATTTTATACTGAAATGCAGATTCTTCTATTGACAGTTTTTGACAGTTTGTACACAAAAAAATTTCTACCACAAATTGAAATTACACTTTTTATTTAGTTAAAGTACGAATATTTATTAGAATACGAAATAAAACATTAAAATTAATAACAATTTGATGGGTAAAATATCATATTTTTTTTTCCTTCTTTCGGCAAAAAACAAATAGCCAGTCACATTTTTACTACATTCGAAAAGCTACGCTTAAAAAACAAACTTAGTTCAAATGATTTTGTATTTTAACTGTTCGGTTAAATGATGAACACGTGCTGCCATCTAAGCCATAACAGCAGTTCAAGCAGCTAGCGATACCAAATTGTATGAATTTTCAAAAATAAAAACACTTCAATATCTTATCTTATATATTATTTCTGTGGATTATTTTTCTGTTGATATGCGAGATCTTTCTTATTTCGTGAAGAAATTCACCCCTCATTTTAAAACTTGTCGGGCCGGCCAATCACGAGAAATAGACTTACGGTGTAAAAATCAATTTTTCGGAAACGGCCCTAGCTGTTGCAAAACTTTGATACAGCCTGTAGTTCTTATGCAGATTTTTTTAAGCAAAATTTTAATAGTTTTCCAATTTTCTGGGTGCTTTCGGCGAAAAAAAAATACAATTAACCTGTTTTTTTTTTTTTTTAATCAAGCTTAAAAGCAATGGACTTAGTTGGTCGGTTTTATTGAAAAGTTTTTTTTTTCGGTAGAGCGTTTGGCTATTAACTAGCTGAACTTCAGGCCTGCCCGGGCTGTCCGACATTATAAACTATTTAGATTAATATTATGCATTACATGTACTCATAACATGCAACAGATAACAACCTTAAGAAAAGAAATACTACTTGGCGTTTCGACTCCTTTATGCAGGCTACAGTTATTATTCAGAGGAGTTGACTATCCTGAAGGGTGTTCTTTCTTTTTTTTTAAGTTTTGACTCCGTTCAGACCACTAAGCATGCATAGTATAAGCAGAAAAAAGTATTAGATTTAAAAATTCAGTTCTCAAGGGAATCCTCTTTGTGCAGAAAAACTTTTACATTGTATGCTGAATTGTATATTTTTCTCATAGCAGAGTTCGACATTTGATATAAATGAAAAAATACTATGCCAAATTGAAGTTACGAGTTTCACCCAGTAAACTTTTAACTATTTAGTTGAATACGATGTAAAAAATTAAAATTATTATGAACTTCATTAGTAAGAAATCATTGTCTACTCCTCTGCTTTCGGACGGGGGGAGGGGCTGCATTTTGTCTACGTTCAAAAAATTACACTTTAAAAAAATGGACAAAGTTCAACTGGTTTTGGTTTTGAATTTTAAATGTTCGATTAAAAGAAAAATATGTGCTGGATTTCAAGCCGTAACGGTTAAAGCAGCCTACTATGCAAAATTGTATCATTTTTCAAAAAATAAAACATTTATTTTCAATCTAATTTATTATTTCTCTAAAATGTTTGTTTCAATGACTACGTGATATTTCCTCATTCCTTAATCAAAGTCCATGTTTTACGAATAATTTTAAAGCGTATCATGCCGGCTAATGACAAAACATAGACACATGTTCTTTTTTCGGCAAACAGCTTTTTTGCTGTTTTTTATTACACATTGCTTAAATAAATAGCATTCGAAAACGAAGGCGCAACTGCTCGGTTGGTTGGAGTGTCATACGGTTAATCAGAATGGCGTCAATTCAAGTAGTGCCAATAAATATCTCTTTAATGTTTTTTTTTCCCGTCAGATGCTCACATAGGCAGGACTGTATTTGCCACAACCCGTTTTTTCACATGCACAATTGCTGCTTTTTCTTGAGTCACTCAGTCACTTTTAATGATACAGTAAAGTCTCGAAAATTCGAGTCCCAAAAGTCCGAGGTTTAGCTTAATTCGAGGCTTTGGTTGACAGTTTTAAGAGTATACTTTATACAGACAAAAAATACTTTAATTTGAAAATCGAAATATTTTGTGATGTAGAACTTTCCTAACAACATACAATAAGGTAATAATATGATATTGAAAGGTTTATGTCAATAACAGTCGCCAAGAAATATTCATCGACTGTTAGAGATGGATTAAGTGATGCCTTGGAGAACGTAAGAAGTTGGTTGATTCAAATATAACTTGAGATCAAAACATTGTTTTGTCTTAAAAAACGAATAAACATCTCTTTTAGAATATCCGATTGCAATTAAAAAGGGAAGTGCAAAACTTGGCGCTGTACGATTTGTATATACGAAATTTTCTCCTCCTTCTATGACTAACGTTTTTGTATTAGGTGAGGTACCTACGCACACTCACACATAGACACAAATGTCACGACAAAACTCATCAAAGGTTATTCGAGGACGATTAAAGGGCATTTTTTGGTTTCCTGCAAATTTACACACAAGCAGGTGCAGACATCAAGAAAGAAAAAACAATCAAGACTCGTTTAGGGTAAATTAAAACATTAATTTATCTTGAAATTTGAGTGATAAATTTTTCGAGGAGACAATATTTCCTTTTCATAGCAGAAGAAGTAAACAGCGCATGTCCTTATGTAGTCTATAGAATTTTTCGGATAATTCGAGTCTCAGTAATCTAAAATGGCGTGAGCCCCAATTACCTCGGATTTTTGAGACTCTACTGTATTTATGTTTGCATTGGAAATACGTACATTCAAAAGGTGAGTGATGATCACATTATCACAACATTGTATTTAACAAGGTTTTGTAGCTGATATCTTCAAATTACATGCCTTCTTTTGTGAGTTTACTTTTTTCCGTTTACTTTAATCTGTTAACCTTTTTCGATTCCTATTATTAATGTTCTTTCTTTGAAATTTTTAAAGAGTGGAACGTCATATGAAACGATTCAAAGCACAGTGCGAAGTTCCACACTGGTCGGCTAGTGGTATAGTATAACTAGTTCCTTTTTTATGACTAAAAGTTCTATTAAACTTTTAGTTCACCCTGTAAATAAAAACAATAATTATTTTAAGTTTGATTTTATACATACTTGTTCTAATTTTCTCTTAAGCGCAGAAATATCTTTTGCACTTGAATATGATATGTCTACGCCTGGAGATAATGCATAGAAAAAGGTCACATCATTTTCTTCTGCAACTTTAACAAGTGATGTCAGATGTTCTGTAAAAAAAAAAAAAAAAACTTCTAAATTCCAAATGATAAAGCAAAATTGAAATATGCCTCTAACAGTTCTGAAACTATCAACATAACATATAACTAGTAGTTGGACACCAACTATCTAGCTTTTAACTAGAAATGCAATGTACTGCATCTAGCAAAATGAGGAATAATTGAGAGTTACCAGATGTTACTAATATCAGACAGTACATCCAATAATTAATTATGTGCTAAAAAATTATAAATGTACACAGCTAAACCCTTTTAATATAAAATAACTTAATGTGAAAAAAACGATTTGCATGAAATGTTTTGGCTCCGTGAGCTAACAACCACTCAATAATTTATGTGATAAGATGAAATCCAGATATCAGGAAGTAATTATTATGGCCCAGCTAATTACATGTTAATGAAGTTTGCCTGTACAATTTGAAAATTATTATTAGTAAATTATTTTATTTATTTTTCAACTGAAACTAGCTCCAGAGAAGCTTATCTCTTCAACTGAAACTTCATTTTATGAAACTAAATTTTCTAATGAAATTATTTTTGCAAACTTACCAACTTCTTCAACAGAATATAGTTCCTTCCAGTAAGCTCTGTGTTTAAAATCATCTTTTGGAGCATACATGTATGTGTTTAAGCCAAATTTTTTCATTCTGAAAAGTAAATTTTACAATTATACAATGTATTTTCAGCAAATATTTTACAGAATTAAATTTGCAAAAAATTGAACAAAATTATGCATAACAACATTCAGCTTTTCTTATACAGTAGAAGACCGTTATAACGCACACCTTGGGACCAGAGCTTTTGCGTTATACAGGTTTTTGCGTTATATAGCTCATTTCATAAATTTTGAAACTAATATTCAGAATATATCTATATATTAGCACTTCAGAATGAGTTTCATCTGCAATGAGTATTAAAGCACAATATTACAATTAGTTATTCACAAATAAATTAAGGCTAAAAATGCACAGTCTTGAGCAAAGAAGAGACTGAGGGGATATGATTCAGTAGTTTAAATTTATTAAAATGAAAGATGTTACAGGACTGAAGTTTAGCACTGAAAACAGGACAAGGGGTCATTGTTTTAAGCTATTTAAATCTCAGGCTAACATGGATGTTAGGAAAAATTATTATTTTAGCTGGGTAGTGGAACCTTGGAACAGTTTACCGGAAGAGGTGGTAATGAGCAAGGAAGTAGATAGTTTTAAGAGGGCCATTGATCTTCACTGGGGATTGTAAATTGACTAGGGCCAGTCTAGTTGGGCCCAGAGCCTGTTGCTGGTCGTCACTTTTGTATTTGTATAAATATGTTTCATAATCAAAAGAAAGTGCATTATCCTGCACTTCTGCTAGCTTCATGGTTTGCATAACAGCTGAATTTCAAGAGCCATCTGGTATTTTCTATTAACTGTAAGTACTAATTTTCCTTTAAAAGCTTTGAATTAAGATGGAAAGATGAAAAACTTTCAAAATTTAATTTGTCTCAACAATTTTTATGCTTGCAAAGCAAAACAGAAGGATTTTTTAAACTTCAAAGTATTGTTTACTTCTGAAAAGTTGTGCGTTTTATAGAGAATTGCGTTATACAAGTCAGCGTTATAACGGTCTTCTACTGTAATTCAGCTTCCTTAGAGTTACTAGGCTTCTACTGAAACTTCAAATCATACTTTCAATACCTTGCTCTTCAATTAAAAAATATGAGCTCTAATATTGTGTTGAAACAGCATAATGAAAACTCCAAGATTTTTAGTACATAATTAGATTCCAATTAGCAATAATAGTGCAAAAAGTTATTCACCATGCCCGGTGCTTAGAGTGAGTTTTTGTTGGTACAACAAGCAACTGTACCAAACAGTTTGTTGCAGCAACCAGAGACTGCAGTTTAAACTTCATTAGGGATCGTCAGTTTGGAATAACCATAACAGAGCCCTGTCATAGAAGTTTCAGATTGCCTTCCTTTTGACAGATTTTTTGCACAAAACAGAAGTTTCCAGATGCCATAAAAAAATTGCTTGATATTTTCTTGCTGTTTTGCTCTGACTATGGAGCTGTTACTTATTATCTTCATACACAACCTAGAGTTTAGTGATTTAATTATTTTTATTGAAAATGCAAAATTTATTAGTTTTTATATTTTATACGTTATTTGTCTTTATAGTACATAAAGATTGATGTAATTAGTTACTATATATAACCAAAATACTCTTTAAAACATCTATGTTAAGGTGAGTTCAGGTAATTTCGTCCAAGGCAAGAGTGTCCCGAGAATTTTGGGAATAATGATCTGAAGAGACTCCGGTGTGCAAAATCTCATAAAACTTCGGCATTCCTAAAGAAATCCTTAGGCAAGGAATGGGAAAAAAATATCAGAGAGTTACATCCCACAGCCGAAATTTTTGTGACACTCTGTATTAAGGCTAACGATAGCTACTTTGAAAATTTGAAATATATTAGAAGAAATAATGTATTCCTATTTATATTGAAGTATTGGCATAATATTTTCATTTGCATTAAAATTTAAAAGTATGTTATTTCTTGTTACCCTCTATAAGAGAGTTTTGGCAGAGTCTTGAAAAATGCATCTAGCTGGACCATTTGATAAAGGTACACGGGGAAATTGGCTTGTTTAGTTTCAGACTTACTTTTATTTAAAACTCCGATCCTATCATGGTTCAATCACAAGCACTAATAAATAACAAGCAAATTCAAAAACTTACTTGGCAAACAAATCTCGTCTTTGTTCTGGTGTCCATGGTCTGCCATAAAATCCTATAATGAATCTTTCAATATGTTATTCAGTTGAGCTATTCATTAGAAACAAACTGTTATATATATCAGGAACAGAATATTTATATTTTGTTAATTGAAAATAGAACCATATCCCTCTAGATTTTATTCCCATTAAACCCCAAAATTGGAGTAGCAAATTTTAACCTTGGAAATTTTCAATTTTTATCTATATTTAAACAATTATAGATTGACTTGAAGGGCAGTTCCATGGTGTCGGACGTAAAAAAGGAAGAAACATTTCTCAGTTTTAATTCCATTTACCAAATATAAACTGATCCAAAATAATTAAATTTATTTACAAGATACTTGTTACATCCCAGTGAATAAAAGATCATGTTAGTTTTTCAAAATAGATCCCGAAAGTATAAATTAAAAAAATTTAAAGAGTTGGTGTCGGATGTAAACACGCAAATAGTAAAATTGGTGGTTCACTTTAAAATTATTAAAAGCCTGTGAATTGGCTTACATTTTAATTTTAAAAACAGCTTAATTCTCAAGTATACTAAAGATTGAGTTATAATTATGTAAATTATAAGTTACATATACTGAAACAAAATTTACCAAGTAAATTCAGAAGTAGGGTTGGTTGGGGGAAGTGGGTCGCTGGGGTAAGTGGGTCACCCTCCTAAAACTGAAATATGTATATGGTTTTTATACTTTTTTTTATATTGATCAAGTTAAATTTCATCAGTGATTGGTTTTGCATATATTTGGGTTTTGTGGAATATTTTTCTAGGTCAGAGAACTTAGTCAAAAAAAAAATCTGAAAAAAATTTTTTGGCGAGTTCAAGCAACATTTTTCAAGGAAGTGTTACCCGGTTAGTTTTTATTATTTTATTATGATCATTGAACCTTATGTACAGTTTAACTTAAAGCGCTTACTGCAGTTAGAATTTTTGAATAAAGTATTATTAATATAATTGTTTTAGAGGAAGGGGTCCTACTTATCCCGTAAAATTTCGCTATAAGAGGTCTCACACTATGGAGTAAGTGGTTCCCGCCACAACAGTGAGGATTTGAAAATCAAAAGCAACTCTGATGAAATACTTGTATTAGTGAAATACAGTAGAACCTCTCAATAAAGGACACTAAGGGGACCAGGCATTTTGTCCCTTAAATAGAGGTGTCCTTTATTGGGAGGTGGATGAATTGATGCATGCTGTGTACTTAGTAGTATAATATTACAATAAACATTAACTATTAACACTTAAGATTAAATACTGAAAATGTCTTATTATGTTAAATAAATTCATAATTATTCATTTCTAAGTTTATCTTTTTTTATTAATTAGAATTTAATAAAAAAATTCGTAATGGCAAAGTTTTGTAGCATACAGAAATAATTCTTAAGTTTTATATTCAAAGCTAATTAATTGCTGTGTACTCTTCATTGGCCCTGCATCAACATGAATAAATTGTTGAGAGGGCAAATTATGTATGTTTATTTCAGAAAGTTCTTTTTTTTTTTTTGTGCATACATTACTTGTTTTCTTCACATATGTTTATGTCAAACCCACGTCAATTTTTAGAGGAAAAGTGAAACTTGAATTCCAGTAAATTCACTATTTCTTATGTGCTTATTCATTATTTCTTGCTTTTTCTTTTTTTGTGACTGTCCCTTAATTAGAGGTAAATACATGGTTGTCCCTAATCAAAGGGACTGGGACCAGAAAAAATGTCCCTTAAATAGAGGTGTCCCTTATTCGGAGGTGTCCTTTAATGGAGGTTCTACTGTATAAGAAAAATATGATGACAGTAGGATTTGATAGTTCAGCTACAAAAACTGCTAAAGCTGGTGATTAGTTTATTTGTGAAACTTACGTGAAAGAAAACCATTAAGATTTATAGGTCTAATGTTGATAATGGTTCTTCCTTAGCCAACTTTACATAGACACAGTCATTTAGTGTTTCCAATTTCTTTTTCAACTTATAGTTTTGCCTAATTTGTCAAAATTGATCTTAATTACCTGTATTACATTCATTCAACACACCTTTAGGTGTAAAAGTAAAATATATACCTAAAGACTTTCAATAAATTTCATAAATGAAGTTTTGTTTTTTGTTTTAAAATTTACCATGATACAGATTTAAAAGACAGTATGTATCTCATAAATGGATGCATTTGAAAAAACTAATTCACACTAAAAATTTAAATACTTTATCATGTATGAACCCCTTATCCCTTATTTAGATATGCTTCATTTAAATTTAATTAAAAGGGAGGTGACCCACTTACCCCTTTTATGGGGTAAGTGCGACACCCATTCGATTTTTTAAAAATACATAAGAATAATTAAAGCATTATTTTAGAAAACAATGATGGACTTCTGTTTATTAATAATATCTAAGATAAAATAAGACAATTTTTTTTTTTTTTTTGAAACTTTTGCATAAGTTTCCAAAAACAAACTGTTCTCAAAAGGGATCCTACTTATCCCAATCAACCCTATATGTATGTACAGTAAATTCACTAAGTTGTTTTTTATGCATGTTTCACTTTAACTTTGAAATTAAAGGCAAAAACAGGAGAAGCACGTTGAAAACATATGCTGTTTAAAGGAATGTAACAATGTTGGACTTAAGAAATTTTTTACGTCCGACACCTAGATTTCAATAAAAAATATTCACTTGTTGCAAAATGAAAATAGGTTACATCAATGAGATTGAAAATCTTACTTTGTACCCAAAAATACATGCATATAGCTTTAAAATTATTGGCTCGGCAAAATTAATAGCGTATTTTGGTGTCGGATGTAAAACATTTAATGTACCCCAGAGGAATTCTTTTACAAATCAAAATGAATTATATTTTTACACATTTTTAAAACATCACCAGCAATACATTGTATATTTAAATGGTTATTCATCTTAATTCATAATATTAGCATGTATTTTTTGGAAGAAACAATTTCTTTGAGAGTCACCAAGATGGTTTGAAAATACAAGATGTTAACCTTAGTTTAACCTCCTGTAACTAATTTATAACTAAAGTCATCAAATTTTAGACAGGCATTTCAAAATATACAACTCTTTACCTTTAAAATGATACCTTATTTGTTTTGAAATTTTAATTTTGAAAAATTGATCATCTGGTTGACCTTATCATGGAATTGCCCTGAAGGGGAAAGAGAGAAACGTTGTTACATATTCTGTAAATATTAATTATTTTTGTGATTAATTTGTTGTAATCTGGCTAAATTAGGAGTTTATTCCATCATTTTGTATCTAAAATCATCTTAGTAACGTAATCCGTAAATAGCTTCTTGTATTGTACATACAACCCCCTAACATTCGACTGAAAGTATATGGTCTTCCCATTTTTGAATGACAAGATTTGTGAATGGAATAAAAAGAAAATACGAGTAGCATTTTGAATTTTGTCGAACTTTCCAAAGCAGTATAAAAAGCCGAGTGGCATTTGAAGGAGGGTCAGTTATGTTCTTGAGCTGTCCGAGATTCGTCTGAGCGTTGCTCTGTTTATTGTGAGGCATTTCGCTGTGTTTTTGCATATTTGTATGTAAATACGTGTGTCATCGTTGAGTATACAGTGTTAATTGATATTTGCCTAAATGCTATGGTGAATTTAGCAGTTGTTAATGATATTTCTTGTACATATTTGTAAATAAATCTCCAGTGTTTTTCTCAAGAACTGTGTCGTCATTTAAAGGAAGTTTGAAGCTGCACCAGACTCTTAAGAGCCATTGTCTGTAAGGATCAGGCAGGTTGTGATTGTTGACATTTTTAATTTTCTTTATTTTTGCAAATGTTGGTCCTTATCATGAATGTAATGTTTGTGCAAAATATGAACTTTATCTGCCTTACCGTTTTTGGGAAATTAAATTTTTTAATTTAGGGGGCGTGGCACATTTTTGCGTGTTTTTCAAATTTGCAGATTTTAAAGTTCTTGTTGCTTTAAGCACCCCTATAATGACATGGATTTTTAAATTCTACTCTATTATATGGTCTTCGTAGAGACTATTACATCTGTCAAATCGGTGTCACTACGAGGGCGACGGCCATGAACTCTGTTTAAAAATGACCGAAAATGAATTTTTTTCTATGTTCAAGGCCAATTATCTCAAAGCGCCTTCATGATGACACCAACATTTTTAGATCATTTTCTAGCCACACTTACATACATCAAAAATATGTATCAAAATCGGCGTCACTATAAGGGCGCCAGAAGATATTGGAACTTTTATTCGATAAATTTCACAAAAACACAAATATTTAAAATCTAACTACAACTGTCGCCTTCATAGCAGAGATCTGATACTAAATTAGGTTGATAACCAACATGTTTGTCTAACATTTGCACAAAACAAATCGGTGTCACTCCTATTATTTTTGGAAATATAATCGTTCGAAGTTAGTACGCTATGGCATTTTTTTTATATTTATTTATTTAATCTTTTCACCCCCAGATAGTTTTTTTGAACACATTTATTTTTAATTTAATACAAAAATGTGTATCTTTTAACATAAACAGCTTTGGGTAGTAAGAGCGTCTTTTTCTTGAATAGAAAATGCCCGTTTTAATATAGGTACAGGCAGATGTATTGCGCATAATATGTCTAGATTATCATACCAATACTCATCTTGTTTTTTCGGCCAAACAAATCTATTTATTCCAATTGTTCTCGACATACATTTGACCTCAACTTGCAAATGGATTTTATACGAAAGATGTATAGAGAGAAGCTCTTACAAACATCTTATATAAATGCTTCAAATTTTCAACTAATAAATACCCCTGCATTGCCAAAAGTTCAATTTAATGAAATTGGATGGTCCCTATCTTTACGAGCTCAGTTCAAGTTCACTTCAAAACAGAAGGAGTATTTATAAGAACAATTTACGATTAGTGAAAATACTGGGAAAAAATAACATCCCTGTCAAGTTGCACACTAGATGAGAAATGCAGTTCGTAACGGGGAAAAAACTGTTCGTTGCTTCAGAGTATTGTACTATGAAACAAATCCAATCCTTTTTTTTCGATGGAAGAAACAAAAAAAACGAATGCATTCTCAATACATCAAATGAGAATATTGAAGAAAGCGAACATTCAGAATCTGAAACTGAATTTGAGGATAACGCAGACCAAAACGAAGAAAACATTAAGAATCAAGTCAAACCAATTTCAGAAAGACGGTCATCTCTTATTGAAAACTGTTAATTTTGTAGCACTAAAGCATGGGAAAACATGGTATCCCAGAAAAAGAGTAGAAGTTGACCATTTGCAAGTTTATGTCAAATGCATGTCAAGAACAACTGAAATAAATAAATTTGTTTGGCCGGAAAAAACAAGACGAGTATTGGTATAATAGTCTAGACATGTTATGCACAATAGATCCACCTGGTACCTATATCAAAACGGGCATTTTCTATTCAAGAAAAAGACTCTCTTGCTGCCCAAAGCTGTTTATGTTATAAGGTACACTTCTTTGTATTAAATTAAAAATAAATATGTACAAAAAAAAATCTGGGTGCGAAAATATTAAATAAATAAATATAAAAAAAACGCCATAACGTACTAACTTGGAACGATTATATTTCCAAAAATAATAGGAGTGACACCGATTTTTTTTTGTGCAAATGTTAGACAAACATGTTGGTTATCAACCTAATGTATCAGATATCTGCTATGAGGGCGACAGTTGTAATTAGATTCTAAATATTTGTGTTGTTGTGAAATTTATTGAATAAAAGTTCCAATATCTGCTGGCGCCCTTATAGTGACACCGATTTTGATACATATTTTTGATGTATGTAAGTGTGGCTAGAAAATGATCTAAAAATGTTGGTGTCATCATGAAGGCGCTTTGAGAAAATTGGCCTTGAATATAGAAAAAAATTCATTTTCAGTCATTTTTAAACGGAGTTTGTGGGCATCGCCCTCGTAGTGTCACCGATTTGACAGCTGTAACAGTATCTAACAAGCCCATATAGAAATATGGAATTAAAAAAGCCATGTCATTATAAGGGCGCTTCAAGCAACAAGCACATTAAAATCTACAAATTTGAAAAACCGGCAAAAATGTGCCACGCCCCCTAAACAAAAAAAATTGTTTTCTCAAAAATGGCGAGTCGGACAAAGCTCAAATTTCGGATTTACATTACATTTATGATAAGGAACAACATATGTGAAAACAAAAAAAAAATTAAAAATGTCAACAATCACAAATGCTTTAAACTGCCTGATTCTTACGGACAATGGCTCTTAACAACATTACACCGTCCAGGTCCTAGTAAAATTTGATGCCATTCTCACAAGAAAATCCATATTTTCAAAGTAGCGTTCCAAAAAAAGGGGAAAGAATGAAATTCCCCCTATTTTGGAACTTCTAAAATTATGGTGCACAGGTTCATGGACCTGCAGGACCGTGCATTAATCAGACCCCACAAATATATATTGTAAGTGAATAGGCAAAGTGGATTTATTGCAAAAACTGCCTCTGTTTTACCATGACATGGTCGCCTTGATAGGCAATGCTAAATATTGCTTGCTAAATATTTTGAATTCTTAATTAAATCAATGCTGGAATCATTTGATAGTATTGATAGTTTTGGTAAGGGATAAAAGAATTCTTAACTTAGCCTAAAACTCATACAAAATCAGTTTAAGTACACAAAACTATTTGAGTTGAGCTATTTTTAATATTTTTAGACATACTAAAAAATCAACAATTAAATGAATAGTTATCAACCTAAAAGCAGTAGCAAATATTGATAGAGTAACAATGGTTTCCCCCCCCCCCCCCCTAGTTTGGTGCATTTGCTTTTTCTTATGTTTTAATGAATTGTATAACATAACGTTTCAATTTAAAAAAAAAAAATTCTAAGACTCAATTATGTTTAGAGGGGTTTACTTGAATTCTTATGCATTTCAAATAAATGGCCATGGCAAATTGACCACTGGTTTTTTACTGTTAGGTATATCTACATAGTATTTGACTGTATACTTAAGAGGCCGCATCAGACAGATTCCCGGTTTTCGCATCCCTATGTTAACCTACGGGGCAGAATGTCTTCTCATTCTTACAATAGCTCATTGGGAAATTGAGATTTTCAAACTTTTCTTTTTTTGACTTAATCTGTGACGACTATAGAGTGCTTCTATTTTTGCGGTTTTTCACTAAAATAATTCAAAAAATTTTTATACAAACTTTAAGTTGAACTTTGAGAAAAGGTGAATTTTTGACGAACCAGGAGGAGTATTTGGATTTTTAAAAAAATAGAAGCATAGCGTATAATCTCAGCTTTCTAAAGATGTTAAAATATTTTCGATAGCTTTAATTGAACAACGGTAATCAAATAAATGGTGAGCCTATTCCAATTCACAAACTAAAAATTTCCATCCCCCTTTACGAAGGTACGAGATTCGCCTCTACGCAAGTGATTTATGGCCTTTTCGGGGAAACGGTCAGCTCCCCACTTGTGGGCGTGTTTCTTCTCCACCTGCTGTCCACAGATCGACTGTCCAAAATAGCTGTCTGGAAAGCATTTTTTTCCTTCGCTTGAGAATTGCGAGGAAAAAACCTGGCAAAAATGACGCTCTTAAATAATTTTAATTTTGCTTATTTTTTAATAAGTAATTGCATTTTTTTTTTGTAAAATTATGTATATAAACACAAAATTTAAGCTTTAAAAGTATTTAAATCACAATTTACATGCAGTTGCAAATCTTTGGGGGGGGGGGGGATTGAGAGCTTACGTGCTTCTCTCGACGGGATAAAATAAATTGAACTCACCCATTAAATAATTTTTAATTAATTTTGTCACAATGTAACTATATATATATTTTTTAATTATTACATCATATAAAAAGGAAAGAATATTTGAATATACCTAGAAGAAAATTTGAACTTACCCTTATCACTTTTGTTTGCTTTTTGAGTATTATTGGAATTTAAGGACAGTGCGAAAAAAGATATGTAACTTAATGGTTTTAAACCCAAGGGTATATATTATCGCGATTTGTCTATTACTTCTTTTTTCATTGAATTAGTAATTAACATAAAAAAATACATATGCATGTACTTACCTAGAAGAGTTATGGCGGGTCAGAAAGCAAATCATAAGTTTATGATCAGTAGCGGATTTTAGGGGTGAGGCAGCCCCCCCCCCCCCCCCAAAAGGGATAGATTAATTTAACTATTTTATTAATTATTTTTAATTGAACTGTTTTTTGCATTTTTTATATAGGTTATTAACACAAAACACACACAGCATATTTCGAATAAAAGCATTCTTGTTTGCTAAAGAAGTAATACTGGAGTCAGAGGCACAGAGTGGCAGAATACATTTGGTTTCGAATTCTAGGGAACGTATTCTCGCCATTCGTCTACTAATTCTTCTTTTATGGAATCAATAATTAACATTTCTAAAAAAATGTGTAGGTTCACCTAAAAAAGTCATTTTGATCCAGGCAGCTATTTGATAAATAATAGATTTCTTTTTCAGCTTATAAAAAATGCAAAATGATAGAAATCACATGATAGTAGTTTCTTGGAAAAATCATGATTATTAATGGAAACGGCATGTAGTATCAATATGTTATCTCAACTGTGTCATGACTTGAAAAACAAATCAGCAACTGCTTTGAAATTCACACAGAAAGAGTTTCTGAATTCTTCAATAAAACTTATGTTTTATTAAGTTATGATTTTCTTACTCAAATAATATTTTGTAGTTAAAATATAAATTAATTTATAAAATCTCAAATGAGGGATGGGTTTATTTAATAACATTGCCCTCAATGTTCCTAATTAAAACCGCTCATTGTATAGCATCTCGGTGACATTAAATTGGGTTTAGTATTTAATTGGCTTGAGACGTTGAAGATGTTTTCCGTCCACATTCAAAATATATTAGTGCATAATATTCCTATATTTAGAAGTATATTCATTGACCGCAAAACCATTTAAAAATAAAGTCATTAAAACTCTGTTGTTAAACATTGAATAGGCGGGGGGGGGGGACTCAATTTTCCGTGCCTCCTCCAAAAGATTTTTCTGTATCCTGTCCGTTTTCAGCTTACACGAAACAGCATGGTAAATTAGCGTGGTCCAAAATAGGTCTTTTTATTATTTTTTATTTTATTGGTTTTACTCTCCCATTTGGTTTCATCTATGTAAAAAATAATTATTGTGAAGTTTGAGCTCATAATTTTAACATTTAGAGAGAGGTAGCTTAACAGCTTCGAAGTTCTGCGTTTTTCCATCTTATGCTACGAATGTAGGTAGAAATAAAACGGATGCTATTAAAGGTATGTAATTTCATATCGTGGCAAATACACAAAACTTTCCAATCTTTCAAAATCCAAACTTCTAAGATTGCAGATAAAACGTAATAAACTGGGGTTATAATAAGCGAGCTCGGGCCACAGGGGACATTTTTTTGTGTATGTTTTCCGAAGTGTTTCCAGAAAATTATTAAACTCATACTTCATACTGTAATAAAAAATATTTTTGATGATTTTTTAATCTCTTATGACAGTGGTGCCAAACCTTTTTCTACTTGAGACCGCACCTCATATTAAAATGGTTCTCGCGGTTCAGGGTCGTCATTCCAAACTATTCACGTTTCGACTTCGAGATTTCCCGTCACGTGATCTATGTTGTCGAAAAAATCTCGCAACGTTGAATTCTGAACAACTCGCAGCTGTCTCTCGAAGAGGCGCCGATTTTTTCGATTAGTTTGGTCGGCCAGGAGGTACGCGTGACTTCTTCCAATCAATGTCCTTTCAGCACAGCTAGTTTTGTTTTGTTTAATCCTTGCAGGGAAAAGCGCGAACTTTGACGACTGGCACGCTAATGGCTACTCTTCAAAGAATACGTTTTACGTTACAAAGAATCACACCGAAATAATTTTAGATTTTCTTGAAGCAAATCCAGATGTTCTTAAAAATTAATTCTCCGAGAATTTTACAAAATAGTACACAAAGGAAAAATGGCCGAGGGCTCCGGTGCAAAAAGCTTAGTCGAATGGCAAAAAGTAAGTCGTATTTTTTGCATATTTCAATATTACAGTGTCTAAAACAAAAATCGAAGAGGTGAAAACAGCCAATACATAAATATGATAAAAATTAACCGTAAATTTTGTTGATTTACTATATAACACCATCTATATTAGTAAGAACGTCTTATATGAAATATATTTTCCGAAGAAACTATAATCGAAATAATAATAATAATAACTTTAAAAAAATAATGATACTAAAAAATAAAAAAAATCTTAACCGTCATAAATGCAGACGAAAAAATATAAATAGTTCGTAATCGTGGATTGAATATTATGTTGTTGCCATGTCTAATGAAGTGCAGAGTGCGAAAGGTTTAGAGGCATCCAAAAGTCTTGATGAAAAAATCTGCTAATTCAAATTGAAAAAAAAACACTGAAATGCAGGGGGGGGGGGGTGTTAGGGCATGGCGCTGACTGCGCCATTGAAATTTTTAAAGGGGCTTGAGGGGTATTTTTTTATTTGGGGGGAGGGGCTCTTACTTTTGAAGGGGGGAGTCTTCCGGATATTTGGGGGGAGGGGCACCTCTACAAAATGTAAAAGGTTTGTTGTGCTAATTGAGCTTTTGGGGATGGGAGCAGACATAACAGAATATATAATCTTCCATATTAGGATTAGTAATGTAAAAACCAACCCTCCCCTCACTCCAGTTGCAATTATAACAACAATCTCAGTTTCAAAGACATGTTCCATATTTTTTTTATCTTCTCCTTTAAAATTTTAATTTAATAAGCATATGCTAAATAAAAAGTATTACTTCTTCAATATTTCGGTTTTCAAATTCCATTTTTTCTAGGTAATTGTTTTCCAAGACCCAAACTTAAGATATCCTCAAAACAGTACATTTCTAGTTTTTTTTTTTTTTTTTTTTTTTTTTTTCCAAAACAAGCAACTTTTACCTATGATTACACAATTCTATCTTTATTTTTCAAGATTAAAAAGTCAAAACAGCAATCTTGGTTACAAGAGCAGTTTAAAATAAATAAATACTCTGCTTCTGTAAATGTATATTGAAAAATATTCGTAAAAGGAATAAATTTTTCAATCATTATTTCTCTTCAGCTGATAAAGAACTTTAAAGTTCAACCCAAAGGAAAGATCCTAAATTGAAGAAATGAAAAAAAGGAGCATTTTCAAGCATTCTCTTTTCCTTGAAATGCATCATATTATATAGCAGCCAATTTACAAATGCTTACAGTATAATCGATTACAGTATTTGTATAATATTGCTAATTTTGATGTCGGCGAAATGGAAAATCAAATTTTAGAAACAATTCCCCAGACATTACCAGCCTTTCTACTGTTTTGTAATTAGTTAATCAATACCAAATTTCAATAAAGAAAAATAAATTTTCTTACAAATTGAATTCAATTGAAATTGAATATTGACAGTAGGTAATAAATAAAGAATTTAGGAAAAAAGGGGGGAGGAGGATTTTATAGCAAAAGAAGAAAAAAAAAAATTACCTACGTCAGTGGCGTGCCCAGCATGGGTGACACCCGGGGTGGTAATTTGTGATGTCACCCCCCCCCCCCTAAAATGCGAAAAAAAAGAGATTGTACATTCTGTGTAAATTTGAAATTCATACAATTTTCAGGAACAACTAGTACTTTTGTGAAAAAACAAAGTTTTAAGTGGGATAATGTACAAAAGAAAAATAAAATTTATAAACGCTTTTTACATAAAATTTGCCCTAGACGCATTTGTGCAGGCCGTCGAGCGGTCAAAAAAATAAGAGGGAGTAGGAAATTCCTAGCCCCTGAATTATTTCAAATGCATTATATCTTGAAAATTTGGTGTGCTCCCGATCCCCCCCCCCCCCCCCCCCCACCCTTACCTTAATTCCTAAATGATGGGTTTGGTTACAAGAAAGTGGAATCAATGGAAGTTATCAACCTTAGCCGAATGCATTTTCATTCACAAAGTAACATTTTTTACATTGAAAAAGGAGCTCTTAAAACGTGTCTTCCGAAACACGTGTCTGCAATTTAATTCGGATGTTTGTGCATTATAACGTTGTTATTAGTTGAATTAAACATTTTAAGCTTAGAAAACTTGTTGTAAAGCGAAAAATGTTGCATATATACCTATTTCATGTTTGCAGTTATAATCCCCCCCCCCCTGCCCCCTGCACCATTTTTGGGGTTGGCCACATCCTAATTCGTTTTTCTAGTGCCAATACCTATCAGAAAAAACCAACTGCCGGAATTTTATCACAAAAATTCCACGGACAACCACTTTTCCCCTTCCCCCCCCCCTTCACTATGTTCAAGGTTCCTAACATTCTAATTTGTTTTCTGCTTGCCAATACCTTTCAGAAAAACCAACTCCCGTTTTTGTGTCAAAAAAGTTTAACGGAAAACCACTTGCCCCCAGCGCGGTTTTAACCCCCCTCCCTCCCCTTCACAACGTTCAAGGTTTGTAACATTCTAATTTGTTTTCTGCTTGCCAATACCTTTCTGAAAAACTAACTCCCGTTTTTGTGTCACAAAAATTTAACGGAAAACCACTTGCTCCCCCCCCCCCAGCGCAGTTTTAACCCCCCTCCCTCTCCTTCACTATGTTCAATGTTCGTAACATTGTAATTTGTTTTCTGCTTGCCAATACCTTTCAGAAAAACTAGCTCCCATTTTTGTGTCACAAAAATTTAACGGAAAACCACTTGCGCCCCCCCCAGTGCAGTTTTAATACCCCCCCCCCCTTGCCCCCTGCACCATCTCCAAGTTTGGCAACATCCAAATTCGTTTTCCTCGAGCCAATACCTTTCAGAAAGACAAACTCCCAAATTGTATCACAAAAATCGCACAATCTCGCCTACTTTAGGGCAGTCGAGATTTCGCTCCGCAAATAAGCGCTCAAAAAGTCACTTTTCTCCTTCTTTTGGCGATTGGAATTGTTACTTGCGAGAATTTCCTTTCGAGACCCGCTTTTTTCCCTATAGCGCCATCTAGTGAGGCGATCAGAACTAATCTCGCAAGGTGAATTTCGAGCTTGGAATAAGCACCCAGAACATAACAAAAATTTGAAAATGTTCAACATATTTTTAAATAACATGTGAAAACGAGGAAAAAAGAATGAAAACTAAAAACCAATAATTGATGTAATCATTACTTGATGCATCTTTTTTTAATTGCATCAGTTTATCAGAAACCAGTTCTGAATATTTAGCTCAATTTTTGACGTTCTCATTAAACGTGCTTTTCGATTTGTTGAGTTTAAAGAAGACCACGGGCCACACGTATCAACTTCACAGATCGTATGTGTCCCTCGAGCCGCAGGTTGGGTGCCACTGTTCTTATGGTATAACTTTTACACTGTTTCGATTCATTAGTATTCTTTTCGTGAAACATTTAGCGTAAACAAAAAATCTGAAAAGAAAACCTGAAATTTATTCAAAACTCTTGCTTTTAAAAACATACATAAATCAACTACTACGCACAAATTCGAAAAGAGAAAAAAAGGACATAGAAAAAAAAAAAGGTAAGTAATGATTCAAGACTGCAATCTTTGATTAAAAAACTTCAGAAACAAATTTGATTTTCTTTTTCGAACGCTTTACCAATCCTAAAATTTTCCCTATGAATTAAAACAGTATGTTTCAAGTCCGAAAAATACGTTCCCTGATAATTCGCATCGATAAGTGGCGTGGGGGGGGGGGGTTAAGGATTCTGTCATTCCCATACAGCTTGACAAATATGGAAATTAATGCGGAAAACTTTTCATAATCATTCTTTTTCCGTTACTTTTATTTCGATTCACGTTTCTACAAATGAATTTATAATTTATCATACCAGTGTGTTTAATTAAATCAGGATAAATTTAATTGATTATTAAATTTACTGACTTCTGGTTAGAAAGTTAATGATGGTGTCGCAGCGGCCAACGAAGTTCTTAAACGTAATTTTCATAATCGACATTTAAAATGTGAAGCAGAGGCTGAAATAGATCAAATGCTACAGAATATAGATTGCAAAAGATTAAAATAATACTGGAATATAACTGTTTTCAAAAGTAACAGTTTTGCTTTTATTCGAAAAGATCATTTCAAGTCCAAGTCGTTTCTTTAAAATTGGGAGGGGGGGTGGGGGCCTTGTTTTGGCACATTCCTCAAATTTTGAATAATTGTTTCATTTTGGTGAGTTCAACCAGACTGCAGGAATTTCGCGCCCATTTGCCTGGTGCTGGCGGTAATGATGCTGTAATATTTGATGAACAAGAGCGGCAAATTCGAATCGCAACGTGATCCATAATTTGTTTTATCAATCCTGCAAATGCTTTTAATTTCCCGATTGATAATGCTGCATTTCGAAGGAAAACGAAATGTTAATGATCCTACTGCATATCTTTCTTGTGCATAAAAAGTAGCATGTGAAAGCATTTTAATAAATCAAATTTAGAAAACAAATAACAAATATAAAATTAACAAAATTTCGAGTTTCACAGGGTTCATACACTTTTGGTTGAAAAAAGTTCCCTGACTTTTCCAGGTTGTTTTTTAGAAAATTCCAGGTTACTCGCTTCATTCAAAATTTAAGTTTAAATAGTAATATTTTCAAAATAATAAAAATTGTTTAAAGTAGCAATGCAGAAGAACTAAAACTTCTCCCCTTAGATTCGAAATTAAATAAAAATTGGAATTTTTTTTTTCCTTTGTTTTGTCTGTCAAAATTTTAAGTTTTTTTTTAAACATTTTGTTCAAAATTGTTTTAATTTGTTTACTATTTGTTGAAAACAGAGCACTTTCAACTTATTTTAGCGTTTCTTTGATGTCATGGGTAATATTATAGCGTTTTGCTGTAGTCCTGCAGCAACCTTTTAGCATCAACTTTTGGTTTACAATACTTCTTTTTATTCTCTTATTAGTAAGTTACACAAAACAGATTGAGCAAAATGCAAAGCTAAATTTCAGTATAAATATGATTAACTTGTTGCATCAATCGGCATGCCATATAATGCATAGTAACAAAAATCAACATACGCCGATCTTTAGGCCAATGCCAATAATCTTTTTTTTTTCCACATATTAAAGGACGCTTACATTAAAATTTCAAATTTTCTTTTCCAGAAAGTAATAGTCAATTTTCAAAAATTCATAACTTTTTGCACATTTTAATGTTATTTTCAATAGTACACATTGATATAAACATCCAATTCTGTTTCTGGAAGTTTAAGTCTACTTCCATTGTGCAAACGATCAAATATGGCGACAAAGTAAAAAATTTAAAATAATAAGTTGATTTTTGGATTTGTAGTAATAAAAGTAGTAATAAATAATTAATAATCTTTAAAAAACTACAATAAAAGCAAAATAGTCAGTATTTAGCACATAAGAGTCTAAATTAATTTAAACAAAAAAATGTTATGAAGATTAAATTTTGCATTTTTCCAGAAAATAATTACAAATTATCCGGAAAAAAAGGCACAATTTGTGTTGTTTTCAATAGTTAGCATTGCAATTAACATCCAATGCCGTTTTCGGGAACTTAGACACTAAAAAATCTTGTGTACTTCCATCTTGGGAATGACCAAATATGGCGGCTATGCCCAAAAATAAGAAATAACTTTTTTAATTTGTCGCATGAAGACAATTAAAAAATAATAAATCTTCATGAAACTACAATTCATTGAAAATTTTTTATCACATTTGCGTCCGAGGCAGTGAGGAAAAGAATAAGTTTTAAGAACAAAATTTATCATTTCTCAAGAAAATTATTTTAAATAATAATAATAATAGAAAAACAATTTGCAGACCATTTTCTGTTATTTTCATCAGTTTTCAATTAAAGAAAACATCCAATTCTGCTTTGTTTTAGAAACTCAGCCATTTTAGGATCGTATCTACTTCCATCTTGTGAAAGACCAAAGATGGCGACTACGTTTCACACGTAGCTGAAATGATTTTCCGATCAAGGAAGAAAAAAAAAAACGATTTTCCCCGATCGACCCTCCCATCTACAGGTTGTGCTTCCGAAGCAGTAAATTGTCTTCTCAACTGTTGAGTTTGTGCATAATTCCTGTTCACCTGATTTTTTTTTTCTTGGGAACTACTGAGAGCCAAAAATGGCGGCTGCTGAAGATTTTTTGGGTCGCCACTTTTTTCATTGCTTTAAAATTGTTACAATTTTTTTTAAATACATCGATAAAAATGAAGATTAGATCTCATAAAACAAAATTTCCTGGGAAAAAAATTGGGAAAAGAAAAATTTTGGGGACACATTTGGAAAATTCCTTGACATTTTTGACTATGTCATTTTCCCTGATAATTACAGGTTTTCCCGGAGCAGGGAGGCTAAAAGAAGGAGCCTCATCGCCTTTGGCAGCGGGGCGAAAAAGTGACCGGATTATTCCATCGCCACTGGTGGCGCTAGTGGTCCATCTCTCGCAGTTCACTCGCCTGAAACCGACCCCGAGTATTCGACTGGGTGGATGCCTGCAGTTAGCTAGTTTGGGGCCATTGATACGAAAAATTTGTTGGAACTCAATAATATCGCGCGGTCAGCAGGATGGACCTAAAATTACTTTCTTTCTTATATTTGTTCTAGAATTTAGACATTAATTCTGTGTGTCCTCGATCTTCTTTCTCCTTAGTTCTTTTACTCCAATTAATTTATGCAGTTACTTCCCCCGATCAACCTTCTCCCCCCCCCCACCCCCCATAAATTTTGCATGATATAAGCTCATTTAAAATTAAATATTTCACAGTAATATGTGCAACAATATTTAGTTTCTTTTTTTTTTTGTTTACTTCTGCTGAAAAAGCAGTTTTTTTTTTTCTGGTGGATTAATCTTTAAAAACGATAAGAAAAAAAAATAATTAATACTTTGAACATTGAAAAAAACTGCTTTTTCGTTAGTTAATTGTGAACAATTAAAAAAGAATCTTACAAGAAAGTGATATTTAATTCAAGCGCTAATCTAGTTTATTGCTTATATTTATCAAGCTGAGTTTCATTTTCACTTACCATAATTACTTGGTTCTTTTATTCCAATATTTGGTTCTGTTACACCGAGTTTCTTTATCCTGCACCTCCCCCCCACACACAAATTTCGTGCGATATTAGCTCATATAACTTAATATATTTCACTGTATTATGTGCACCAATATTTAGTTTCGTTTTTGTTTAATTAATTACTTTTGCTGAAATAACCTTTTTTTCTTTTGTTGGATTCATCTTTAAAAACGATTAGAAAAAATATTAATACTCTGTATATTGAAAAAAAAAAATTGTTTATCGTTAGTTATTAGTGAACAATTACAAATAATGTTAGAAGAAAGTGCTATTTATTACAAGCGTTGATCTAGTTTATAGCTTATATTTATCACATTGTGTTTCGTTTTTACTTACCATAGTTACTTTCTTTCTCCTCCTTCCATACATAAATTTCGTGTGATATAAGCTTACATAAAACTTTATGTATTACGTTTAGTTTGAAATTGTTGCTCTGCTCTCGATTTAAGTGAAATTTAAAGAAAAAAAAAGCGAAACATAAATATTTTGATGAAAATTATATGTTAATTAGTTCAACCTTAATTTCAATTGAATTCTCTACATGAGTGCGTTATTGAGTTTTTCTACTACAGTGGAGTTTCTATAATTCAAGTTAAGCATATGTGAAATTTAATAAATAAGAAGAAAAAGGACATGGAAATATAACTAGAAGGAAACAAAATTAGTGATTTAAATTCCAAAACTTTAGTTGTTCATTGCTACTCTCTTTCTAATTTTTTAAATGAATAACTTTAAAATCAAGTCTTCTCGCTTACTCTTGAAATTAAATGCATAGTACTCAGAAAAATTATGAAAACCGGATCGTAATTTACGGGTTTTATTGGGAGAAAATGTTTTCAAAAGCCAGCTAAAATCATTTTTAGTTTCATGGCAAATGGCAGAACAGCCATATCAAAAACAATATATAAAATAACACAAATTGCACAACACATAACAAGAATGAATGCTCGCTAAAGTCGTAGCAGAAATACAAATTAAACACATCGAATGCAAAATATGCCAAAAACCTAGGGTGGAGTAAAGAATTCTATGCTTCTTTGAACAGCTTTCATGGCGAAAGTAGTTTAATACTTCCAAATATACAGGTGATAGTTTTTAAAACACACTTGTTTACAATGCTTCGCTACGAGCGAAAAGATATAAGCAGTGCGAGAGATGATACTCTAGCGGCCTCTGGCGGAAGCAGTGGCGGATCCAGCCGATTGTTTTGGGAGGGGCCACCCGAAATTTTTGAACAAACTCCGAACTCCTCAGAAATTTTATTAAAATGAAGTTTTAAAAGCTCAATTTTCGGGGTATCGAGACATTAGGTGAGGGGGTGGATTTAGGAATCTCCCTCGAAAATGTTTCAAAATTTAAATTTCCGAGTAATTTTTGAAAATTAGAAAACTAAAACGTATTTTGTCTATTTTTGATGGTGTACGGAGAAAGGTATCAGGTTTCGGGCGCTGGCCAAAAATACTTTTTGAAAATAAAGCTTAGAAACCAAAATATTCTGTCATTATACATTTGAGAAGTTAGAAGAGGAGGGGTGATCTTCTCGAGCTCTTCAGTTGTCCAGCCTAAAAATGCACCTTTAGGTAATGTTTGCTTTTACATTAAAGGAAGTGTGAAGGTGCTTAGAATCCTTCCTTCCAGGAAATATTTTGCTTTTGAGGCTCTAAAAATTCGATTTTTAACTATATTTATACATATTTTACAAAGGGATGGAAGATTCGTGAGCTCCTCCAAAAACCTCCTTTTAAAGCTGTCATCACGATATAAACAAGGGAGGGAGGGGGTCCTATCAAAAATCGTTTGTAATTGAAGTTCCAAAAAATTTCATTTAAGTTGTTTTTAAGTAAGTTAAGTGATAAGGGCTGGATAAGCTAGTTTCCGTTGACATTTTTTCCAAATAAAAGACTTAAAATGCAATTTTTTGCTACATATCAAGGCATTTGTGAAAGAGCATGGGAAAGGGGGTTCTCCCCCTAGTTTCGAAATCAAAGCAATAAAAAGGAAAATTTAGGCTCTCTTTGGTCTTGTCAAAAATAGGTTTATTCTGAGAACAGCAGCATTTAGAGATCGTCCAAGTGTCTATAGTTGGAATCAAGAAATGATGTAAAAGATGGAGAAAAATTTTGGAAATAAAAGTTTTGTTTTGAGGATAGGGACATAATTTATCTCCCAATTAAAGCCTATACTTCTTTTTCAGTAAAACACATGTGTTAAATTTTGTTATCTTCTCATAATATTTTTTCTTTTCTTTTTTCTTAAAGAAATTAATACACAATCACAAGGCTTTGGGAGGGGCCATGGCCCCCATGGCCCCCCTCTAGATCCGCCCCTGGGCGGAAGTGGAATTTTGTTGCCAAACTGCTAACATGGAGATTCGTCTCCTTCCTTTTACTCCCTGTCCCGGAGCGTACGAACCCTGAAAGTGAAACGAACAGAATGTTGTGGCAACCCATCTAAAACTTTAGGCAGTAGAAAGAAATGCGTTCCCCTCACTAACTCCGTGTAAGAAAATCTTCGTTCTTTTGGCGCATTTTTCGTTGTGAAAAAAAAGTTCATTTTTCGATTGCAGTTTTTAAGCGTCGGTTTAGATAAAAATTTACAATTTTTTTCGTGAAATCACAATAAAAACGAAGATTAGATCTCATGGTACTTAATTCCTTGGGGAAAAAAATGGAAAAAAAATTTTTGGAGGACAAAATTTAAAAACTCCCTGACTTTTCCCTGACATTTTTGACAGTGTCCTTTTCCCTGACAATTCCCGGTTTTCCCGGAGCGTACGAACCCTGGTTTCACTGCATAAGGAAAGGAAAGTTAGGCACAAAACACCGATTTGTGTAGAAGATTTCGGTCGAAACTAAAATGCGCTAAAAGAGTCAACGCAAAAACTGTATGTGGTCATCCAATACTATACACGGACCGTCTTCCCCTGCCAATAAATTTTGAGCGGTGACAGCATAGAGGGGAAGACGTCCCCCAAAACCTGTCAGCCGCTACACGTAGAGGGGGAAGTAAAACGCTACAGCTTTCTCTCTCTCTCTTCCAAAAGATAGAAATTTTCTGTCTGATGAGTCCTCTTAATATGCGTTTTCTAATGTTCATCAAATAGTAATTAAATAAAGGATTGACAAAGCAGCAATTTAGCTGTTTTGAGTAAAAATTCCCTTTCTAATGTCATTTCTTCAAAAGAAAACGTTTAAATTTTGTGCCTTGACTTTTTTTGACAAAAAGAGTCATTTCATCATTTTGCTGCTTCTAATGTTGATTTTAGTTTAGATTTCTCAAAAACAGGTTGTAAACTCAGTTTGTCGTTACCAAATGGTAATTTATCGAGGGTGTTTTTTTAATTGAATCTTGATGCATTGATGAAATTGATAAAACAAATGATCTAATTGCAGTTAATATTTAATCGGCAATAAATAAACATTGCCATTGTAAGGAATTAAGATATAAAACTGCAATAGTTACATTAGCTCAAATTATTTCAATGAGCGTTAAACCTGTGATTATTCTTTCTATTGCTAATTTTGCTGAACTATTTGCTTCACCAAAAGGTTCAAGAAACCTGTATTTTATTAAGACTATATATTCTAAATGTTGGTACCACATTTTATTAACTGCTTTTAACCAAATTGGGTTTTCTTCACAAGGAAATCAAAATTTACTTGTTTAAAATTATGCTGAATTTATTTTAAAATAACATGATTTCAAAGTTGCATAACCTTGCTACCCACTCCATTTTAGTTTATTTATTGTTCACTAATGTTCTTGTTGTAAGCTGTAAGATTATCTTCATGACGTCCCCCATTTCTCAATTTCAATTTACCCACATACAGGCCTGTCATTTGGGCAATCAGGGGGGGGGGGGGCAGTTGATCCACTGTACTTTCAAAACAAAATTTAAATTTGCATTCATGCTAGTCTTTTGATTCTTATTTCCTTTTAAATGCATTGAATTCATACACTTAACGCTCCCCCCCCCCCCCAAAAAAAAGGGGGAAATTACCCCATACCTGCTAACACAATTTATCTTACTTCAATTAATTTCTGTTTTTGCAGTATATGATACTACTTTAGTGAGTGATGCAGAAGAAAAATAATAAAAAAAAGTATTGCATGTGATGCATATCCAAACTGGTTGCTAATTGATAAAAAAATGTAAACATAAATGTTAAAAGACATCAAAAATGCAGAATTATTTCATAATAATTGAAAAAATGTAAGTACAATGCTGTGCTGTAAGTTAGGCATTAAATTTTGCTTAAATTCATTCAATCATACCCCATAAGAGAAATGAAAATAAAACAGCTGACTAGGTACTGAGCTCATACATGGCCCAGCACTGGATGTCCACACCTTGCCGACTACTTTAGCATTTTCTTGTATTAACAAAAGGTTAGTTTTTAAAATAAAAATGTTTTTATTTCCGAAACAATTTAGTAAATCATTGTCAGAAAGGTATAGCCTAAAGTCTTACAATGTTTTTGTTGTTGTGTTGATTGCAGAAATTTACAGGTGAACGAAAAACAGAAATCACTCTCTCAAATGACCAACTACTAAAGCCCTATGTACAGGGTGTTCCGTTTTAATTTGCAAGACCTATTTTCGCAACCATTAGTCCTAGATGCATACTTCCAATTGCAAAAATGTTCAAAATCACAGGCAGAGTTAAGGTATTGAAAGTTTGCAGCAAAAATAAAAATGAGTCAGAAAATACAAAATTTTACTTTTTACACGAGCCTTAGGTCCCCTAACTTATATTTAGGGAAATAATCTCCATTGAAAGATATTACTAACACAAAAAAATTTACATTTGTGCGACCAAAACTCAAGGAGATATTAGAGTTCAAAAATTTAAGGGGCCATATAGAAGATGAGACTGGAACTTATCACCCTTTCAGAAGAATGACAGGTTGCCAAAGTAATTTTTTTTTTTTTTTCAATTAAAAAAAATTATATTTTTCATCGCTTTTCAAAAATAAATGCAAATGTTATGCCATGATAAGCAAAAACACTCTACAAAACCTCAATCAATTTGAAAAACCGCACGCTGTGCACACATATAATTTTAAACCCTTGATAACTGCTACATTTCCCCCCAAAATGTGTTATTGACGGCCAGTGGCGCACACAGGAATTTTGCAAGGGGAGGGTCCAAGATTGAAAGCCTCATTCTCATATCATAACCCCAATACGCCGTCAAACATACTGACTCGATTTTTTTTATTCTCAAGCGCGAAATACAGTAAAAAATAAACTTTTGAACAAATAATTAGCATTATTGAATGAAATATACATAAATAAATTACCAGAAGGCAAAATAATATACGCATTAACTTTTCCCATAATTAAAAAATGGATTCAAGAAATCAAATTCATCATTGCAGAAGCACCATATGATTATAGAAGTTCATAGAATCTCATTTGATGTAATCTGTAATTACAAAACTAAAAACATGTTTTTTTAGTGTATTCAATTTATAATCACCATTCTGCTTGTTATAGGCAATTCGTTATAGGAAAAGTGCACAATATTTTTAAAAATCTTTTATCATGAGGATTTTTTTTTCACTTATTAGAACCGAGACTTTGAGTATGACCTTTGGGAGGGGTCTGGACCCCCTGGACCCCTCCCTTGTGTGCGCCACTGTTGACGGCTAGTGTTAAGTGGTGTAAGTCACAAAACGCTGCATTTTATATCTCGGTGAATATTGGTTCTACCAATGTCAAACTTTTAGTGTTTGAATTATTATTCAATGGAGATTATTTTCTGAATATAAATTAGGGGACCTACGGCCCATATAAAAAGCTAAATTTTTTATTTTTTGGCATTTTTATTTTTGCTTCATACTTTGAATATCTTAATCCTGCATCTGATTTTGAATATTTTTGCAATTGAAAGTATGCATTTAGGACAAAAGGTTGCGAAAGTATAGAAAATAGAGGTCTTGCAAGTTAAAACGGAACACCCTGTATATAATTCAGTGATTAAGTACAGTTGGCCACTGGTTTCAGTGGCTAAGTAGTATATGTGCCCAATTATTTCAAATTTTTTCAAGAGAGGCTGAGGGGGTCAAAGGGTACATATTCAAGCCATATTATACTGAATACCAGCAAAATCTACACTAACATAGCAGCACAATAATTTTTAAAAGCTAAAAGGGATAGCCCCTTCTTAACCCCCTACATGACGGGCTTGATGTTACTAATCCCCTTTGTGAGCACATCTGCAGAAGCTCCCTCTCTGCAACCACTTTTAGTTGATAAATTCCTAGATCGTAGTTTAAGTCTAGGGGGGGTCATTCCATGTCAACTCAACACACCCATTTTACCTCACCCCCTCAGATTTTGATAAAATTTGGCACACATATAGTGGGCACTAAGAATAACAAAAATACAAAATTTCAAATTTTTATCTTGAATAGTTTTTTGTGTACGGCCTTGTAAAGTTTTCAAAAAATCGTGAAAAAACTACAAACAAGCAATTTTCAAATTGCTCTAAAAGCTGTCAAAATTGAGTTAGAGAGGTGGGACCGGTGTTATTTTGTAGCTTTTTTAATGCTCTTTTAAGAGATATGCAACATGTCCTATGTAGTAGTAAAAAAAGTTTTTTTTGGTGCAAATCAAATTTTTGATTTTGATTTTTTTCAAAAAGTACCACTTTTAAAATTTTCAAAAAAATTCTATAAATAGACAGTATTTTCATAAACTGCCATGCAAAGTTTTATGATGGGATGGTAATGGGATCTATGCCAAAAAAATATATTACTGACCCCTATTTTTCTTGAATGCCAGATTTTGACCAAATAATAATTATTTTATTGTAGTAAAATATATTGTAGTAAATGCTTTCATGACAGATATGAATGTATTGTACTTTAAATTCTTCTTATAAAAATATTAGTAAAAATTAAGGCAAATAAAATACCAAAATTTAAAATTATATCAATTTATGCTGTATGAAATACAAATACAATAAATATTTACAATAAAATTTTCATAAAGACAGTTTTGACCAAATAATAATAATTTTAATGTAGTGATATAAGATTTTATGAAAAATCACTTGAGTAGGGGAAACTGGGAGGTTTGACCCACTTTTTACTAAGGTTTTTTTTTTTTTTTTTTTAAAGTTCGAATAAAAAAAATTCCTGGTTGACTTTTTTCGAAAGGAAATACATCCAAGCAACTTTTTACATTGCTGTTATTTATTTAAGTTAAAAATTATTTTCTTTATTAAAGATTTTTCAAGAGTGTTCAAACTGGGTCAAACCTCCCCACTTGAGGGACGTTCGACACACCATAAGAGAGGTTTGACATAAAACTATATATACCCTATATATAATATACATTAAATTGTTTATGAAATAAACACTCTGTGCTCATAATAAATTCATAAAACCTATATTTCTAGACTATATATAAACTGTGGATTTGGGGCAAAACTGCTAGTTCTGTATAACATAATGATGTTATAGAAATCTACAATACAAGTTGAACATACTTTTGTTGTTTGGTGAATACATGAATAGTTATCATTAGTCGACAGCTTTACAATAATTAGCAGATTTTATAAGCCTTTACATTTATGAGTGATATAGAAGGGTGAGAATTATTTTAACTTCATTGAAAATTTACACAGAACTAAAAATATTAATTTTAAACAAATAAGAAATCACTACTAACTTAAAAAAGGTTAAAGAAGTGAAATTGTTGAGTATAAATTAGATTTTATGTAAAGAAGGAGGTCCATGTTCAGAAGTTCACTGTTTAAATTTTGAAAAAGCCAATTGGGTTTGGTCTATATCATTTTCTAGAAGAGCGTAAGTTCTTCCTGTTGGAGTAACAGGGTCCACTCTTGTTAGTATGTTCACAACAGAGACCCACATTACATCTGAATGCCTGGGGTAGGAAAAAGATTTGGTGGGTCCACTTGGATAAAGAAAAGCAATTTTAACTTCATCTTGTTCTTCGTTTTTTTCTAATACATAACCAAGCCACCAATTGTTGTCATACACGGCAGTAACGTAGCCTCTTATATCTTCAAATGTAAGTTTCTCAGGAGATTTCGTTACCTCCTTTTCCCACACCTGAGTATCATTTGAAAAGTACTTCACTAATAATTTTGAACCACTTTTAGGGATGAACGAATGGAACTGCTGTGTACCTTTGATTGTTAAGGCTTCTTTAAATCGGGGCTGTAAAATCTTATCAGTTTCAATGTAATCTTTTTGTGTGGAAAAGGCAAAATCTACTTTTGGAACATTTTCGACTGCCCACTCAAAAAGATCTCTTGGTGTTTGGATCTGGTTTTCGTATGGCCTCTGCAAACTTGCTCAAGCTGTCAGTCTCTTAATTGAACCGCCTACTCCATCACAAGGCCCTTTTCCATGCGCCGTGGCCGAAAAGTGCCACTCGGCTTCAATACCGAAATCTTTCTGATGAAGACAAAGGTTCAAAAAATTTTTCTTATTTTTGTATTGTGCGCCAGAACCGTCTGAAAAGTAATAGATTTTTTTTTGGAAGCTTTTGGAACTTATTCGTTAAATAAGGAATGAGTTTCTTGAGAAAAGTGTAGACTGCGATTGTATTGTGTTCTAGGCAGTCAAAAATGACAACGAAGTTCAAGTGTTCAATTTTGCCGTTCTTAAAGTATATCACATAGGGATGAATGGTGACCTGCTGACTAGTCCAGTGGTAGCTCTGGGCTTCATCCTGTAAAACTATGCTGTAATTTTCAGAGAAATCACATGTAATTACAAATTCTGACTCTCTGACGTTTTCTTTAATGTTGTTGAGGAATGATGCTTGTTGCTTTACAATAAAATCATGTCGGACTAAAGAAGGCATGTTGCTGCAAAATAAATCTATAAATTCGTCTGAGGTTTTCTCAAACATCTCTAGGTTGCAGCGATCGACTGACACCCATTGGCGAAACTGAACTTTTTCAATTAAGTTTTTTCAAAAGAAGTTTCTAAAATTTTCCGTAAAGCAGTTTCTCCAGGGCAATACTCACAGTTCCCCATGTTGCAATCTATTGTTGATGGGTTACAAAGCATCTTTGCAATAGAATCCTTGTAGGTTTTCAAGTTACCATCTGTAAGTGAATTTAGCTTAGCATTTTCCATCATCAACTTTATGTTTTGATGAGTTGTGCACACACATACAGAGTGTGTGCCGCTCTGCCCAGCTAATATACAGTGTTTTGGTTTTAATTCCGCGAATTTAGAAAAACCAATTTTTATATTTATGTGCTTATCTTTGAAATGATTATACGCTTCTTTTAGATTACACAAAATAAGTCTTTTTGACATTTTTTTCTTGCCTCCATCTGGCGGAGTAACTGTTACACAATCTTTTATTCCTGGCATCGCCCGGCTAATTTCATCGTTTTCGTAAAAAGAATGCACAGTTTCGACTGTTTCTGTTGATAAACACTTCCCTGGCTTTGGATTAGGACCTTCCATAAACCCTTTTTCTTTCAAAATTTGCTTTGACTGTCGAACTAAGTAGTTTGGAGCATTAAACTCACGCATTATCTTCCTAACACTCCATTTCTCGGGTAAACATGTGAGAATCATAACTTTTTTTGATCTATTTGTACAATTCAAAAAGTTGGTTTTCAGATTTTGAAGAACCGATTGGTCAATTTCAGTATCATTATCTGATGAAGAATTTTCAGCAGCAACAAAGAGTTTACGTTTCATAGATGAAGAGGTTTTTTTTTACTTTAGTCGAAGCATACTGCTTGGAAGTTATTTTCTTCTTATCAATCGGGGACACACCTAATTCTTGAAGTGAAGTATTTAGTGTCTGAACAATCACTGAACTTGTTGCAAAGTCTGGATCTTCGTCTGGAACATTCACCTCCAACTCAGGAGAATCTTCATTTTCAGAATTTTTTTTACTAATGGGCACTGTATTTTTTAACTTAGTTAGGTCTTTTCTACACTGATCACAAATCATGGAGCCATCAAGTATTTGTGGAAATGAACCTGTCATCCAAGATGTGACATTTCTCAGTTTTTTTCTATCTCGAACACGATGATTTGTTTTCTTCAATGGATTACAACACTGAACTCTTACCACAGTACTGCATTTTTCACTAGTTTCCATATTTTCTAAAAAATTCTTAAAACTTGCCTTTTAACTACAAGTTTTAATCATAGATTAAATTCGCTAACACATGAGAAATACTGAAGTTCAAAGTAATAATTCTTTTATGTGAGGTATCACAACTATTTTACATTATGGAATGGATAACTTAAAACAGTAATAAAATTTAAAACACTACTTGTTAGCAAGGTCTCTAGTCACTGAATGAATGCTTGTGGAGAGTCTGGCTTAAGCAAGTTAGAAGAAATACCAGACTGCCACATGGGGGGCCATGTGGCAGACTTGGTGTTTGTTTTAACTTGCACAGAAAGGTACCAACTTGCTAGATCTGCAGATACTGGATCAAGTGAATGGAAGGGAAAAATTTTTTTTAAATAATACTTGCTTATCAAACTATTTAGCCACAACAATATTTATTGTAAATTTATCAACTTTTCATACAGCATAAATTGATATAATTTTATTTAATTTTTGGTGCTTTATTTGCCTTAATTTTTACAAATATTTTTATAAGAAGAATTTAAAGTACAATGCATTCATATTTGTCATGAAAGCATTCACTACAAAATATTTTGCTACAATAAAATAATTATTATTTGGTCAAAATCTGGCATTCAAGAAAAATAGGGGTCAGTAATATATTTTTTTGGCATAGATCCCATTACCATCCCATCATAAAACTTTGCATGGCAGTTTATGAAAGTACTGTCTATTTATAGAATTTTTTTGAAAATTTTAAAAGTGGTACTTTTTGAAAAAAATCAAAATCAAAAATTTGATTTGCACCAAAAAAAACTTTTTTTACTACTACATAGGACATGTTGCATATCTCTTAAAAGAGCATTAAAAAAGCTACAAAATAACACCGGTCCCACCTCTCTAACTCAATTTTGACAGCTTTTAGAGCAATTTGAAAATTGCTTGTTTGTAGTTTTTTCACGATTTTTTGAAAACTTTACAAGGCCGTACACAAAAAACTATTCAAGATAAAAATTTGAAATTTTGTATTCTTGTTATTCTTAGTGCCCACTATATGTGTGCCAAATTTTATCAAAATCTGAGGGGGTGAGGTAAAATTTTAATTAAAAGTGTGTTGATTTGACACGGAATGACCCAGGGACTAAATGCTGCTTTGTTCCTATGTCTGCTATAATGAAGCAAAGTGTTTTTCTTCCTGATTGAGGATTAACATGCAGTTAATAAGAAACCAGAATCAAGACCCAAAACACACTACTTCACCATAGCAAACATTGAAAGAAAGCACAGTTTAGCCCCAAGATGGCGGATGTGTTGCTACTTACTCTACAACTTAGGGCTTTATTAGTTGGCATCCCGTTTGAAAGGTAGGCCGAAAAAACCTTTTTTTTCTAATTTTGTTGACGGGTAGAGCAAAAAGGTGTTACTGATGTGGCAGAGTGCATATAAAAATGAAATTTTTTGGACAATTTTTTGATCTGCCGCAATTATGTTGAAGTTTCGACCAAATGTTTTTTGATGTTATAAACAAAATTTTTGAAAAATATTTTTGTATTTTTGATGATAGGTTGTGCATAAAAAATGCCATTAGTGGCACTAAATTCCCATAAAAAAAATTGAGGTGTGTGGTATAGTTCCTTCTCTTGTTGCAAATGTATAGAAGTTTTTAAATTTTATGTTTTTGCTAATGTTTTTTTTAATAAATTTTGCAAAATGTAAAATTTTGTTTTTGCTGTATTTACTTGCAATGATTAGATTTGGGGTGTTATAAGTTCCTTATTTATAGCTTTTAAATTTTAAAATTTGAAATATGCTATTAGAAATTGTGCATTCTGTTTGATTTGCGTTCACACCGTTAACGACAACAACTCAAAAGGCATGCCTAATGACTGGTAGATTTTTTTTAATATGAATAAAGTTCCTATTTCTTAACTAATAGCAGCCAGATGAAACGGCACTCCCATAAGAACAGGGGGAAAAGTGCCATTGTCAGTGTTGAAAAAAGAAAAAAAAATTTTAATGCCACATTTTGCATACTAACGGCTCTCAATGTGACACCTCACAAATAAGATGGAGAAACTTCTGGACCTAAAGACTTTCCAACCCAATCGAAGTCAAGCTCCACATAAAACCTACTAAAACTACCATTATCGGCTACTCCTGTCAGGTTACAGGGACGAAGGGAAAATACTGAAAATTTGAGCATAGAATCAAAAATATGTACTTGATAGTTGCACAACAGTTTCAATACACTGTGCTCTTCTGAGTTTCAAGAAAGCAAACCAGGGCCTATTAAGAAGATGTCTTACACTGTTCTTAATCAAGTTAATTAGTCTGCATGAATGCAACTACTACAATGGCAACTGACGAAAACCAATCAAAATGTTACGAAAATGAACTGGAAAAATAGGGCAATTCAAAGAAGAAATAAGGACCAACAAATTCGAGAGTTTAAGGTTCCAAACCTAAAATTAGGGTAACGGAATACTAGGATCTATTTGATCGGGTTATCAACCAATATCAGCTAACCTTCTATCAGGAACTGTCTTTTGCCCAAAGAAACTGAACGCAAATAAAAAGTATCCAAAAGGATTTTAGAATCTATAGTCTGCTTTACCAAACCTGCTATGTCATCTGGGAATAACAATATTACAATAGTGATAGAAGCAGCAAATGGCCATGAAGGAAGAAATGTTTTACAGCAAAGCTGTAATAGAAGTAAAAGTACTGAAATGGTGTAGTGGCACACAGAGGAATTTTTTCAAGGGGGGGGGGGGGTCCAGAAATGAAGATCCACTATACTCATATCATACTCCAACATGCATCCAAACATTCTTTTATCAATTGTTTTGAACAAAAAAAAAAAAAAAAACATTTTTAAAAATTTGAACAATTACTTTGAATTAGTTTATAAAATAAATTTATTAATAACAAATAGTTAATTAAAATACCAGGGAGCACAAGAATGAACGTATTTACTTTTCTCATAATTGAAAATAAAAACAGCAAACTCATTTTAGAATGATTTATGTCCACATACAGTTTGATTTGGCACACACACAGGTGAAGAAAGAGAAAATAAATCCTTTTTTTCATTTATGAAATCTGAAATTAATCTCACCTTTGCTTGGAATTATTTTACCTACTACATAAATAGGAATAGAGTCAATCAAAAAAACTCTAGGCTGATGGAAGGGGTGCAGACCGCCTGAACCCTCCCCTTGTGTGTGCTACTAAAATGGAAAAATTTAGCTCAAAAATGCTTTTATAGCCCAAAACATTCTAGATAACACATTCTGTTGGGAGGGGAGACAGAAATGTTCATTACATCCATCCTTTCTTTGGTAAGATCTGGAGTGTTTTACTTCTGTTTAGAATGAAAAGCAAACAGAGCAGCACAAAGTTTTCTGATAGTTTATTTCAAATTTTAAAATTTATAAGCAATAAGTAGTAAATTATAATATGTCAAACATCAAAAAATGCATAACAAGAGACAAACTATAAAATTATTTTAGATAAATACAATAAAACAGAATTTCAACATTTTGATAAAGCTAAAACTGTTTAAAAAAACAGGAATTTACCATCTTTTCTATGCATTTTTGAAAAAGGGAGGAATCGTACTACATACCCAGGGCTAGATTAAGGTATGGGCACATGGGGCACAGGCCCAGGGCACTAACATTTGGGGGGCAACAAATCTTTACATAAAGTTTTAATTGGACTTGTTTCATATCGCACAGTAGCAAGATACAGATATTAAATCTAGAAAAAAAAATATTCCCTCAAAAATTTAATCACTTTCCCAAATCCCTAAACCACTCCGAGTTCAGTCTATAGTTCCACTGTTAAAAGTTATAATATAGATAATTTTGAAATTTACAGCTCACTGCAACGGGCAAAGTTTGACGACATCTTATATTATAATGTTTAACTATCGTGTACAAGACTACCATGGGCCCAGTAGCAGAAACTTTCTAGCCAGTCTATGACACTATTTTGGGCAGTTGAAAATAATCTGCAGCATTATTATCAGTTTCATTTTGAGTTTTCATAAAATATACAAGTAAAGGTCAAGACTCAGAAATTTTCCAACTGGATAGTGGCCATTAGACCGGAAAAACTTAGTGGCCACCACTGTTGCCGAAAATATAAAAAAAAGGGGTGATGGGCAGCTTTTACTACTTTCATAAAAATAAATAGAACTCTGCACACTATGAAAAGCAATTATTCAATACATATTTATTTAAATATGTGTTGAATAATTGCTTTTGGAAAATTTAAGTTAAAATAGGTTTTTGAAATTTTTTTCAAAAAATGAATAAATAAACTAGTAAATGAGAAGTTGGCAGGAAACTGTATTTTAGATGAATGTTTTAGTTTATAGTAAAGCTTCCAAAGCAATTCCAATTGCGCAGGTACACACATTCTCATTTTTTTAATAAAATTATTTTAAAAGAATCATGATTTATTGTACATTTCATGTAATCTTCAATAGTTTGTATTGAGGTGAACGGAATATTCTGTCTTTGGAAACTTAGGCAAGTAAGTCTTGTCTATTTCCATCTTGCGAATGACCAAACATGGCGTCTACGCAAAAAATTAATGATTCTAAAGAGTTTTTTGACTTTGTTACATAAAACTAGAAATAAATTCAAAATCCTTAAAAACTACAATTTAGATGAAATTGTCAGTTTTTAGCACATTAGCTCTAAAGCAATGAAGATAAGATATTATTCTAAGATAAAATTTTGCATTTTTCAAGACAGTAATTAAGAATTATCCAAAAAAATGGCACATTTTGCATAATTTTCTACAGTTTGCATTGCAATAACATCCAATTCTGTGTATGAAAACGTAGGCACTTAAAGAGTCTTGCGTACCAATATCTTGGAAATGACCAAACATGGCGACGACGCTGAAAATTAAGATGTCAATTTTTGAATTTGTTGCAAAAAAAAAAATTTAAAATAAAAATCCTCATGAGATTACACTTTAGTTGAAAAGTTTTTAGCGCTTTTGTGCTCAAAGCAATGAGGAAAAGATGAAATTTTAAATATAAAACTTTTCATTTCTCAAAAAAATTACTTTAAAAAATAAAAATTTAAAAAAAAAACAATTTGCTGCACATTTTAAGTTAGTTTCATGAGTTTGCAGATAAATAAAACATCAAATTCTGCTTTGTTTTTGAAAACTTAGGCACTTAAGCAGCTTATCAACTTCGATCTTGTGAGTGACCAAATATGGCGACTATGTTTCTTGCTGAAATGCTGAAACCACCCATCGCCATTCAGGTCAAAAAAGGATCTCTAAACGATCTTCGCCAAGTTGTATTTCTTTTTTTTCTTTTATTTAATTATTTTTTTCTTTTTGTTCTTTTGTAAAATTGTCTGCAGACCACTGAAAAATCTGCGACTCACGTCTCCCAGTTTCTGCTGCCGGGACCATGGGCAGGGTAAATTGCAGGATCTGCAGAAATGAGTTATCGAGATATTTGAAGAAACACGTTTTAGATTCAATACTAACAATAGAGAAATGTTGAAACTAGAGTTTTTAATTGCGTTTCTTTTTCAGCGGAAACCAAATAAGAAAGAAAGCTTGTACAATAAAGCTAACATACAATGGCTGACAGAAATGCAAAAAAAAAAGAAAATATAAAAAAATTGCAGTTACTGCCCTTTACCTCTTTACGGTCTCTCTACTTCTTGTAACGTATCTATATTGTAACGTAACATGAGGGCTAGAGGGGGGGGGCACCAAATAAAATTCATATTCAGTGCCTTTAAAAATCATAGTCAGGGTCTGCACTCAAACAAATTTTTGTATGGCAATTTAGGACCGCTAATGGCATCTTTTCTGCACAAACCATCACAGCAAATAGAAAAATACTTTTTTTCACTAACTTTGCTATAAACATCAAACAACAGCATTTGGTCGAAACTTCAACGCAATTGCGGCAGATCAAAAATCTGTCCAAAAAAATGACAATTTTTATTATGTACTTTTCTCCACCAATAGCACCTTTTTGCACTACATATCACCAAAATCGGAAAAAAAGTTTTTTCACCCCACATTACCCTGTAGTAACAGTCAACTTGATTCAGAAAAGTTCAGAAAGTCAACTACTCTAGAACTCTATTTAAACATCTTCAGATCTCAGATTTTTAACAGTTTGAGATCTCCACTAAAAATAATCGGGAAGTCAGTCGCTCTAGGCTTCAATTGGAAAGATCTTGAGAAGTCAATCGCTCGAGTTCTCAATTTGCCAATCACTCGATTAGCAGAAAGCAGAACTACTAGATTCTTTAGATCTAGATAATCAAAAGTGCTCAATTATGCCCATCACTAAGGAGGAACAATAACTAACTAGGATGAAGCTTATTTTTGAAGTATGAAAATACCATCTTCTCAGCCCCAAATTTGGTTCTTTTTTTAACTCCTTAAGACCGAGGCCGGCCGTATACGGCTTTGTAACTTAGATCCGAGTCCGCCCGTACCCGGCCGAGTTTTGCGAATTCAGGGGTGGTGGGTAGAAGACACCCTACTGCGAGAC